>NC_091434.1:56991979-57216876 GCF_964237555.1 Oryctolagus cuniculus | reverse complement strand
ATGATTAAAGGATCAACAGGAAGATGTGACTACAGTAAATGTAAATGTATCCAATGCTAGCACACCCAGTTATTTAAAACAAATTTTAATCAATTAATATGAGACATATGCTCCCATACAATCCTAGTGGGAGTTTTCAACACCCCATTTTCATCAATGGAGAGATCAACTGGGAAAAAAACCAACAAAGAAGCAACAGAACTTATCTACACAATGGACCAAGTGGATCTAATTGAATCTACAGATCATTTCATCCCACAACCACTGTATACACATTGTTTTTATCAGTGCATGGGACATTCTCTAGGATAGATCATATGCTAGACCTTAAAACTAGTCTCAAGTTCAAAAAAATTGAAATCATACCGTGTATCTTTTTGACCACTGTGAAATGAAGCTGGAAATGAATAAGAAACTCCAGAAAATATGTCAACACATGGAGACTGAACAATGTGCTGCTGAATGAACAGGGAGTCACAGAAGAAATCAAAAGGGAAATAAAAAAATTCAAAGAAATGAATGAAGATGACAATACACCATATTGAAATTTATGGGATACAGTAAAAGCTGTATTAAGAGGAAAGTTTATAGCAATTATTCCTATATCAAGAGATCAGAAACATATAACATAAATGATATAGCAATGATTCTCAAGGACCTAGAAAAACAAGACCAAACCAAACCCAAATTAGTAGGAGGAGAGAAATAAAAATTAGAGAATAAACAAAATTCAAATGAATAATACCATTAAAAATCAGTGAAATGAACAGCTGGTATGTGGGTGAGGCGAAGGAGGAGGGAGAGTTTTCTGAAGCCCTTGAGGACATGGCTACACTAGAGAAAGATTATAAGGAGGTTAGAGCAGATAGGGCTGAGGGGGAAGATGAGGGTGATGAGTATTAACCTGTCTGCTGTCATTGCACACTCTGTCAATAAAAGTGATGTTTACTGTTAAATGTTAATTATTTTTAGAAAAAATAAAATTGATAAGCCATTAGCCAAACTAACCAAAAAAAGTATTTTTGGTTTGGCTTTTGTACATTCTCTAATTTTTATTTCTTTTCTCCTACTAATTTTGAGTTTGATTTGGTCTTATTCTTCTAGATCCTTGAGATTCATTGTTATATCATCTATTTATAGCTTCCCAATCTCTTGATACAGGCACTAATTAGAGATGAAAAAGGAGTTGTTACAGGTGATGCAACTGAAATAAAAAGAATCATTAGGAATTATTGCAAAATGTATAATGCCAACAAATTAGAACATCTAGAAGTGGATAGATTTCTGGAAACATATAATTTACCAAAATTGAGAAATGAGAACATAGAAAACCTAAATAGACCAATAACCAAGATGGTGGTCAAATGAGTAGTAAAGACTCTCCCAACAATGAAAGCCCAAGACTGGATAGCTGCACTGCTGAATTCTACCAAACTTTCAAAGAACTAATCCCAACCAATCCTTCTTAAACTATTCAAAACAACTGAAAAGGATGGGGCCCTCCCAAATTCCAGCATTAAAGCCAGCATTACCTTAATTCTTTTCTTTTTCTTTTCACACCAAAATAAATATAACCTTTAATACAATTTTTCCACAAAATTATCAAAGTGCCCTCATATACATAAATATATTTCATTCAAACATATACATCCTTTAATGACTCTGGGATATTAAAAATGTCCTGGTATAATAACTGAATTCTTTTTTTTTTTTGCTTTTTATTTGTTAAATTTATTTTTTTTAACTTTTATTTAATGAATATAAATTTCCAAAGTACAGCTTATGGATTACAATGGCTTCCCCCCCATAACATCTCTCCCACCCGCATCCCTCCCCTTTCCCACTCCCTCTCCCCTTCCATTCACATGAGGATTCATTTTCGATTCTCTTTATATACAGAAGATCAGTTTAGCATACATTAAGTAAAGATTTCAACAGTTAGCTCCCACAAAAACATAAAGTGAAAAATAATAGATGATTTTTTAAATGATGATGAAATCAGATCAGACCTATTGTCATGTTTAATCCCAGCGAGAGTCAAGTTGGGTATTAATAATTTCTTCTTCTTTTTTTTTTTTTTTTTTTTTTTTTACAGAAGATCAATTTAGTATGCATTAAGTAAAGATTTCAACAGTTTGCACCCCCATAGAAACACAAAGTGAAATATACTGTTTGAGTACTCATTATAGCATTAAGTCTCAATGTACAGCACATTAAGGACAGAGATCCTACATGAGGAGTAAGTGCACAGTGACTCCTGTTGTTGACTTTACAAATTGACACTCCTGTTTATGGCATCAGTAATCTCCCTATGCACCAGTCATGAGTTTCCAAGGCTATGGAAACTTGGAAACTTTTGAGTTCACCAACTCTTATCTTGTTTAGAAAAGGTCATATTCAAAGTGGAGGTTCTCTCCTCCCTTCAGAGAAAGGTACCTCCTTCTTTGAAGACCTGTTCTTTCCACTGGGATCTCACTCACAGAGATGTTTCATTTAGGGTTTTTTTTTTTTTTCCAGAGTGTCTTGGCTTTCCATGCCTGAAATACTCTCATGGACTTTTCAGCCAGAACGGAATGCCTTTAGGGCTGATTCTGAGGCCAGAGTGCTGTTTGGGACATCTGCCATTCTATGAGTCTGCTGAGTATCTCGCTTCCCATGTTGGATCACTCTCCCCTTTGTTTATTCTATCGGTTAGTGTTAGCAGGTACTAGACTTGTTTATGTGCTCCCTTTGACTCTTAGTCCTTTCATTATGATCAATTGTGAACTGAAATTGATCACTTGGACTGGTGAGATGGCATTGGTACATGCCACCTTGATGGGATTGAATTGGAATCCCCTGGTATGTTTCTAACTCTACCATTTGGGGCAAGTCAGCTTGAGCATGTCCCAAATTGTACATCTCTTCCCTCTCTTATTCCCACTCTTATGTTTAACAGGGATCACATTTCAGTTAATTTTCAACACTTAAGAATAACTGTGTGATAATTACAGAATTAAACCAGTCATATTAAGTAGAACAGACAAAAACAACTAAGAGGGATAATGTATTAAGTTGTTCATTAACAGTCAGGGCTATGCTGATCAGTCACCATTTCCCATAGTGTCCATTTCACTTCAACAGGTTTCCTTTTTGGTGTTCAGTCAGTTGTCACCGATCAGGGCGAACATATGGTATTTGTCCCTTTGGGACTGGCTTATTTCACTCAGCATGATGTGTTCCAGATTCCTCCATTTTGTTGCAAATGACTGGATTTCGTTGTTTCTTACTGCAGTTTAGTATTCTAAAGAGTACATATCCCATAATTTCTTTATCCAGTCTACCGTTGATGGGCATTTAGGTTGGTTCCAGGTCTTAGCTATTGTGAATTGAGCTGCAATAAACATTAGGGTGCAGACCGCTTTTTTGTTTGCCAATTTAAATTCCTTTGGGTAAATTCCAAGGAGTGGGATGGCTGGGTCGAAGGGTAGGGTTATCTTCAGGTTTCTGAGGAATCTCCAGACTGACTTCCATAGTGGCTTGACCAGTTTGCATTCCCACCAACAGTGGGTTAGTGTCCCTTTTTCCCCACATCCTCTCCAGCATCTGTTGTTGGTAGATTTCTGTATGTGAGCCATTCTAACAGGGGTGAAGTGAAACCTCATTGTGGTTTTGATTTGCATTTCCCTGATTGCTAATGACCTTGAACATTTTTTCATGTGCCTGTTGGCCATTTGGATTTCCTTTTTTGAAAAATGTCTATTGAGGTCCTTGGCCCATCTCTTAAGTGGGTTGTTTGTTTTGTTTTTGTGGAGTTTCTTGATCTCTTTGTAGATTCTGGTTATTAACCCTTTATCTGTTGCATAGTTTGCAAATATTTTTTCCCATTCTGTCGGTTGTCTCTTCACTCTCCTGACTGTATCTTTTGCAGTACAGAAACTTCTCAATTTGATGCAATCCCAATAGTTGATTTTGGCTTTGACTGCCTGTGCCTCCCGGGTCTTTTCCAGAAATTCTTTGCCTGTGCCAATATCTTGAAGGGTTTTTCCAATGTTCTCTAATAACTTAATGGTGTCAGGACGTAGATTTAGGTCTTTAATCCACGTTGAGTGGATTTTTGTGTAAGGTGTAAGGTAGGGGTCTTGCTTCATGCTTCTGCACGTGGAAATCCAATTTTCCGAGCACCATTTATTGAATAGACTGTCCTTTCTCCAGGAATTAGTTTTAGATCCTTAATCAAATATAAGTTGGCTGTAGATGTTTGGGTTGATTTCTGGTATTTCAATTCTGTTCCATTGGTCTATCCATCTGTTTCTGTACCAGTACCATGCTGTTTTGATTACAACTGCCCTGTAGTATGTCCTGAAATCTGGTATTGTGATGCCTCCAGCTTTGTTTTTGTTGTACAAGATTGCTTTAGCTATTCGAGGTCTCTTGTGCCTCCATATAAATTTCAGCACCAATTTTTCCAGATCTGAGAAGAAGGTCTTCGGTATCTTGATTGGTATTACATTGAATTTATAAATTGCTTTTGGGAGAATGGACATTTTGATGATATTGATTCTTCCAATCCATGAGCATGGAAGATTTTTCCATGTCTTGGTGTCCTCTTCTATTTCTTTCTTTAAGGTTTTGTAATTTTCATCGTAGAGATCTTGAACGTCCTTGGTTAAGTTTATTCCAAGGTATTTGATTGTTTTTGTAGCTATTGTGAATGGGATTGATCTTAGAAGTTCTTCCTCAGCCATGGCATTGTCTGTGTATACAAAGGCTGTTGATTTTTGTGCTTTGATTTTATACCCTGCTACTTTGCCAAAATCTTCTATGAGTTCCAATAGTCTCTTAGTAGAGTTCTTTGGATCCCCTAAATAAAGAATCATGTCATCTGCAAAGAGGGATAGTTTGAGTTCTTCCTTCCCAATTTGTATCCCTTTAATTTCTTTTTCTTGCCTAATAGCTCTGGCTAGAACCTCCAAAACTATATTGAATAGCAGTGGTGAGAGTGGGCATCTCTGTCTGGTACCAGATCTCAGTGGAAATGCTTCCAACTTTTCCCCATTCAATAGGATGTTGGCTGTGGGTTTTTCATAGATTGCTTTGATTGTATTGAGGAATGTTCCTTCCAAACCCAGTTTGCTTAGAGTTTTCATCATGAACGGGTGTTGTATTTTATCAAATGCTTTCTCGGCATCTATTGAGATAATCATATGGTTTTTCTTTTGTAGTCTGTTAATGTGGTGTATCACATTGATTGTCTTGCGCACATTAAACCATCCCTGCATACCAGGGATAAATCCCACTTGGTCTGGGTGGATGATCTTTCTGATGTGTTGTTGCATTCTATTGGCCAGAATTTTATTGAGGATTTTTGCATCTATGTTCATCAGGGATATTGGTCTGTAATTCTCTTTCAGTGCTGCATCTTTTTCCGGCTTAGGAATTAAGGTGATGCTGGCTTCATAGAAAGAATTTGGGAGGATTCCCTCTTCTTTGATTGTTCTGAATAGTTTGAGAAGAATTGCAGTTAGTTCTTCTTTAAATGTCTGGTAGAATTCAGCAGTGAATCCATCTGGTCCTGGGCTTTTCTTTGTTGGGAGGGCCTTTATTACTGTTTCAATTTCTGTCTCAGTTATGGGTCTGTTTAGGTTTTCGATGTCTTCCTGGTTCAATTTAGGTAGGTTGCATGTGTCCAGGAATCTATCCATTTCTGATAGGTTTCCCTGTTTGCTGGCATACAAGTCCTTGTAGTAATTTCTGATGATTCTTTTTATTTCTGTGGTGTCTGTTGTTACATTTCCTTTTTCATCTCTGATTTTATTAATTTGGGTCTTTTCTCTTCTTTTTTTAGTTAGTTGGGCCAATGGGGTGTCAATTTTGTTTATTTTTTCAAAAAACCAGCTCCTCGTTTGGCTGATTTTTTGTAATTTTTTTTTTTTTGATTCAATCCTGTTGATTTCTTCTCTGATTTTAATTATTTCTCTTCTCCTACTAGATTTGGGTCTGGTTTGCTGTAGGTTTTCTAGATCCTTGAGGTGAATTGAAAGCTCATCTATTTGGTGCCTTTCCAATTTCTTGATGTAGGCCCCTATTGATATAAACTTTCCTCTTAACACTGCTTTTGCTGCGTCCCGTAAATTTTGGTATGTTGTGCTGTTATCCTCATTTACTTCCAGAAAATTTTTGATTTCTCTTTTAATTTCTTCTATGACCCATTGTTCGTTCAGGAGCATGTTGTTCAATCTCCATGTGTTTGCGTATGCTCTAGGGATTCCTGAGTTGCTAATTTCCAACTTCATTCCTTTATGGTCTGAGAAGCTGCATGGTATGATTCTAATTCTTTTGAATTTGCTGAGACTTGCTTTATGGCCTAGTATGTGGTCAATCCTAGAGAAGCTTCCATGTACTGCTGAGAAGAATGTAAAATCTTTAGCTGTAGGATTGAAAGTTCTGTATATATCTGTTAGATCCATTTGGGCTATAGTGTCGTTTAAATCTACTGTATCCTTGTTGATCTTCTGTCCTATTGATCTGTCTATTTCTGAGAGTGGAGTATTGAAGTCCCCCAGTACTATTGTATTGGGGTCTAAGTCTCCCTTTAAGTCCGTTAACAAATCTTTTAGATAAACTGGTGCCCTGTAGTTAGGTGCGTATACATTGATAATTGTTATATCTTCCTGTTGAATTGATCCCTTAATCATTATGTAGTGCCCCTCTTTGTCTCTCTTAACAGTTTTTGTGGTAAAGTTTATGTTGTCCGATATTAAGATGGCTATGCCCGCTCTTTTTTTATTTCTGTTGGAATGGTATATTTTTTTTTCCAGCCTTTTACTTTCAGTCTGTATGGATCTTTGTTGGAAAGATGTGTTTTTTGTAAGCAGCAAATAGATGGGTTTTGTTCCTTAACCCAATCAGCCAATCGGTGTCTTTTAACTGGACAGTTCAGGCCATTCACGTTCAATGTGACTAATGATAAGTGGTAACTTTGCCCTGCCATTTGCCAAAGATAAGTTCTAATATATGCTTTGAATTCCCTGTGATCTTTTGCTGTGAGGTTTCCTTCCTTGGTTTCCTTCCTTTACCTTCTTTCATATTGATGACCGCGTTTCTTTGTTTCTGTGTGTAACACATCTTTAAGCATCTTTTGCAGGGCTGGACGAGTGGCAACAAATTCTTTCAATTTCTGTTTGTTATGAAAAGTCTTTATTTCACCTTCATTCACAAATGATAGCTTTGCAGGATATAATATTCTGGGCTGGCAGTTTTTCTCTCTTAGTACGTGGGCTATATCTCGCCATTCCCTCCTAGCTTGTAGAGTTTCTGATGAGAAGTCAGCTGTGAGTCTGATTGGAGATCCTCTGAGAGTAATCTGACGTTTCTCTCTTGCACATTTTAGGATCTTTTCTTTATGTTTCACTGTGGAGAGTTTAATTACAATGTGTCGTGGTGAGGATCTCTTTTGGTCGTGTTTATTAGGGGTTCTGTGAGCTTCCTGTACTAGGATTTCTCTGTCCTTCTCCAAACCTGGGAAATTTTCTGCTAATATCTCACTAAAAAGGCCTTCTAATCCTTTCTCCCTCTCCATGCCTTCAGGAACTCCTAGAACCCGAATGTTGGGTTTTTTAATAGTATCCTGAAGATTCCCGACAATATGTTTTAGATTCCTAATTTCCTCTTCTTTTCTTTGGTCTGACTGTATCCTTTCCTGTTCTCTGTCTTCTAAGTCCGATATTCTCTCTTCTGCTTCACCCATTCTGTTTGTAAGGCTCTCTATTGTGTTTTTCATTTGATCTATTGAATTCTTCACTTCAGTCACTATCCCAGTTTCCTGTTGTACTAGTTGTTTCGTTTCATTTTGATTCCTCCTTAATATTTTATTTTCATGAGAGAGATTTTCTATCTTGTCCATTAAGGATTTCTGTAGTTCAAGAATTTGTTTTTGAGAACTTCTTAATGTTCTTATCAATTTTTTGAGATCTGCTTCTTGCATTTCTTCTATGTCATCTTCCTCATAATCTTGAATTGGGGTGTCTTTTTCATTTGAGGGCTTCATGGTGACTTCCTTGTTTTTATTACCTTGGTTTTTGCGTTTGTTATTTGGCATATTGGAGATATTTGGTTTCTTCACTGTGGTGCTTTTTCTTGTTATACTATGACTCTAGATTAAGTGGACTATCTGTTTTTGATGGAGCCTTAGGGCTTGAGATGGGTGTGGCCTGAGAGCTCTGTTTGGTGTGCCAAAGGTGACACTCCCAGGTTAGGCGTGGTAAACCCCTCTCTCTCTTTCTTTTTTTTTTTTTTTGATTCAAAAGGGAAGTTATTCTGCACAGCTGAACGAAGTTGGAGGTAGTTAGCAGGCAAATGATATACCCACAGGAGCCAGAGATCAGAAGTTCTTTCCCAAGGACCACACAGGGAATCTGTTCGGCCCTCAGAGTGGGCTCAGATTCTCCTTCAGTCTCCCACTCGGTTGCCAAAGTTACGGAATTATAGCGTCTCTGGAGAGTGCTCACGTGAATTCCGTGAGTTCTCTCCCCCACTGTCTCTTTTTTCACAGTCTCAGTTCAGTAGCACCACAAATTTACTAGGTCCTAATCTCCTGTTAATTCGCCCCGCCCAGAGTCAGGTTTTTCTGCTAGGCTCAGGGCAGGTGCAGACCTGAGGTCGCTCTGCTTATGACGTATGTCCAAGATGGCGCCTGCTCTTTGTCTTGCTCGCCCTTGAGAGGTGAGCGGAGAGAGAGAAACTCGTGTCCGTACCAGTCACCTTTTTTTTTTCTCTCTCTCTCTCTCTTCCAGTTAGCCTGGTGAACTCCCCCCCCCCCCCAGGGGTCGTTCCCTCTAGTCTCCTCTCTCCGCTTGCCTGCTGGTGTCTCGGGCTATTGAGGTTCAGCTCACCTCGCGTTCCAGCGCTGGTGTGTTGAGTCTGCTGCTGGTGTCCCGAACTGTGGGCTCCCATGCTCTCCACGCAGGTCTGCTGTGAATCACGCGTTCCAGAAGAGTTTCTTCTGCTGTTTCCTCCCCTACTCTTCCTTGAACCTGCAGTATCTCCACTTTTATTAAACTATCTCTCCCCGGACTATCAGTGTGCTCCCTTCCTATTCCGCCATCTTGCCTCCTGTTATAACTGAATTCTTTTTAATAATACATGTAATACAATTAATTTTCATTATAAAATATGCCAACAATATACAATATTTTAAAGAATGAGAATATTCCCCTTCACTTACTTTTCCCCCAGTTCTTTTCCCTTTGGAAGTGGTAACTGATGCCAAAATTTTAGACAACTTTTCCAAGTTCCCTTTCTGTATGTTTATAGATGTGTATAGTAACACTTTAAAAAATATATTTTAGGGGCTGGCACTGTGGCATAGAGGATCAAGCTTCCTCCTGCAATACCAGCATCCCAGATGAGTGCCAGAGTCCCAGCTGCTCCACTTCCTATCCAGCTCCCCATTAATGCACCTGGGAAAGCAGTGCAACATGGCTCAAGTGCTTGGGCCTGTACTCAGGTGGGGAGACCCCCAGGAAGCTCCTGGCTTCAGATTGGCCCAGCTCTGGCTGTTATGGCCATCAGTGAATGTTGTTAGGTAAAATAAGCAAGGTAAAAGATAACATGGGTAGTCTGATTTAATTTCTTTAAAAAATAAATGTTTTGGAGTGGGCATGTATCCTAGTGATTAAATGTCTACATCCCTTATCAGTGTATCTGGGTTTGATTCCTAATTCTGTCTTATGACTCCAGCTTCCTACCAGGGCTGACCTTGGGAGGCAGATGTGACAGCTTAAAGCATTGCATATACCCTCCCCCAGCTTTGGCTGGAAGCTAGTCTCAGCCTTGCAGATATTTGGGGAGTGAGACAATTGATAGGAATGCCCTCTCTCCCTTGATTTCTGTGTCTCTCTGTCTGTATCCCTTTGTCTCTGCGTCTAAAAAAATGTGTGTGTGTGTGTGTGTGTGTGTGTATGTATGATTTATTTATTTGAAAGAGAGAGGGAGAGACAGAGAGATATTCCATCTGCATCACTTTAATTCTAAACCTGGGAAAAGATGCAACAAAGAAAGAAAACTATAGAGGAATATCCCTAATGAATATTTATGCAAAGATCCTCAACAGGATAATAGGTAACTGAATCCAACAACATGTCAAAAAATCATCCACCTGGACAAAATGAGGTTTATCCCAGGGATGCAGGGATGATTCAACATATCCAAATCAATAAATGTGATGTATCACATTAATAAATTGACAAATAAAAACCATTTGACTATCTCAACAGATTATAGAAAATATTTGATAAAATAAAACATCCTTTCATGATAAAAACCTTAAGCAAAATGGGTGTAGAAGGAACGTATCTCAACACAACCAAAGAAATATGTGAGAAACCTACAGCCAGCGTCAGATTGAATGGGGAAATGTTGGAAGCATTTCTACTAAGATCCAGTACCAGACAAATAAGCTCACTTTCATCACTGTTATTCAGTGTAGTTCTGGAAGTTTTAGTCAGAGCCATGAGGCAAGAAAAAGAAATCAAAGGATACAAGTTGGAAAGGAGGAAGTCAAATTATCCCTATGTTGAAGATGACATGATTCTATATGTAGGGGAGCCAGAAGACTCTACGAAGAGACTATTGGAACTTCTAAGAGAGTTGACAAAGTTTAGGTTATAAAATCAACACACAAAAATCAGTAGCATTTGTATACACAAACAATACCATAGCTGGGAAAATACTTGTATAATCAGCACCATTCACAATAGTTTCAAAAATTTTAAGTACCTGGGATAAATTTAACTAAAGATGTGAAAGATGTCAACGATGGAAATGACAAAATATAAGGAAAGAAATAGAAGACACAACAAGGAAAAATCTTCCATGTTTGCAGACTGGAAGAATTAACGTCATCAAAACATCTATAGTACTCAAAGTAAATTACATTTTCAATGTGATCCCAATCAAAATACCAACAATACTCTTCTCAGATCTGGAGAAAGCATTGCTAAAATTCATATGGAAACATGAGAGCCCAAATAGCTAAAGCAATCTTAAACAGCAAAAACAAAGCTGGTAACACACACACACACACATATACATATACATATACATATACATATACATATACATATGTATACACACATATGATAATGCCAGATTTAAAGCCATATTACAGTACCTGACTCTGTGGCCTCTCCGGTAAAGCCACCTCCTGCAGTGCCAACATCCCATATGGGTGCCAGTTTGAGTCTCAGCTGCTTCACTTCCGATCCAGCTCTCTGCTATGGCCTGGGAAAGTAGTAGAAGATGGCCCAAGTCCTTGGGGCCCTGCACCAACATGGGGGATCTGGAGGAGACTCCTGGCTCCTGGCTTCTGATTGGTGCAGCTCCAGCCATTGCGGCCATCTGGGGAGTGAACCATCAGATGGAAGACTTCTCTCTACCTCTGTCTCTCTGTAACTGCCTTTCAAATAAGTAAATAAATATTTTTAAAAAAGCCATATTACAGGGCAGTTATAGTCAAAATAGTCGGATACTGACACAATTATGACATGTAGACCAGTGGAACAGAATAGAAACCCCAAAATTAATCCACACAGCTACAACTAACTTATGTTTGACAAAAGAGCTAAAATCAATCCCTGGAGAAACAGTGCCTCTTCAAAAAATGGTGGGAATATTGTATCTCTGTGCACAGAAGTATGAAATAAGACACCTACCTTATACCTTATACAAAAATCAACTTACAAGGGATCAATAATCTAAATCTATGACTGCACAAAAGACCTCTTAGTTTCTAGTACTGCTTTCCTGCAAGCAAATGGAAATGAACAGATTATTTTTCTCCAAGTCCCACATGCTGGTAGAGTTGATTCTCAGGTAGAGATCTTAAAATCAACAATTTCATAAATGATCAGCATAGGTTACACCTTTTAGGCCTGGAATACTGTTTTCCCTGGCAAACCTTCTATTCAGGTTTAGAAATGAATGTATAGTTTTACTGTGACATTAGACAAGATCTTGCCTTATAGCAGTTGCATAAGGTCATAATGACTTTATGACCTACTTATTTAATTGTTAACCACACATAACATGGTCACAGATTCAACATTCCCAAATAAAAAATGGTTGCAAAGCTTTTCATATGTAAACAAACTTGATACTATTCATTTGTTTATTTGCTGTTTAACAATTAATAAGCACTGGGGCTGGAATAGTGGCACAATTGGCTAAGCCACAGTCTACAATGCTGGCATCACAATCAGTACTGATTCAATTCCCAGCTGCTTCATTTCTGATTCAGCTCCCTGCTTAATGTGCTTATGAAAGCAGTGGAAGATGGCCCAGCCCTGTACATTGTGGCCATTTGGAAAGTGAACAGCAGGTAGAAGACTTCTCTATCTAGTGTTTGTCTTTCCCCATATCTCTTTAACTCTTCCTTTCAAATAAACAAATATTTTTAAAAAGAATAAGTACTTAGAATGATTTTTTTTCACTGACTGTTCCATTGGATGTAATTAGTAAGCTAGGTCAGGCCAAATTGAGATGATCTTTGAGAATTCAAAGTTAAGTATTAATTATTTGAGTAATTACTTGAAGGTTGAAATTTGTTTCCTAAGTTTCAGGGTTCCAGAAGGACATTTGTAGAAGACATTTCAATTACTTCTCTTCTCAAAGGAGATAAATTCAAATTTAGGATTTTTTTTTTGCCTAGTGCTTGAAATTTAAAAACATAAACTACCTTTCAGAGATACTTTAGATTTAATTATTTTAGGGAAAATTTCCTGTGGTCACAGTTTCTGTAACAGTTAATCAGTGTTACTTGTACAATTTCTTTCTTTTTTTTTTTTAGAAAACTTTTATTTAATAAATATAAATTTCGAAAGTACAACTTTTGGATTATAGAGGTTTTTCCCCCATAACCACCCTCCCACCCCCAAACCATCCCATCTCCTACTCCCTCTCTCATCCCATTCTTCATTAAGTTTCATTTTTAATTATCTTTATATGACATGTACAATTTCTAATAAGCAAACATGGCTTCCTATTAGTGTACAGGGCATAAAACATCATTAATAACCTATGTGGCACTAGTTAGCTTGTTATTTAAAGTCAAAGGTGGAAAGCTTTACAAATTCTACTGGCATCAAGTTTAAAAAACAATTCCAGACCATGGGATCATCATTACCCATTTAAAGCCAGTTTACTTATTTAAAACATTATTCCTTTAAAGTGAAACTAGGTGGTAGTTTCATTTCTGCAGCATATTAGTTTTGGAGAACTTCATTCTTCACACAAATAGGGATGAATTCAATTTCTTTTCCTGTACCATAGACTTTTTAAGATGATAAGATGAAATAAAAATGTGTTAACTTTCCTTGCAAATTCAAATGTGATGTACAAATTTGCATTTTTAAAATTTGTGACTATCACAGTAGATGTCATGTAAGAATTTTAGCAGTAATACTTATATATGAAATTTTTCTCATTTGTTTTTCTGTTGTGGAAAAATCCCCACACTTTCTGTTAATTTCAGTTTAAAGCAGTTGCATTTCAGTGAACTTGAGATATTACATGTGAGTGTCCATTTCAGAGCCCCTTCCAAAGATTCAGGCAAAGCTCCCACACAGCTGCAAAGCCCCACTGACAAAAACGAAGGCCAGTATGGGAATTCATTCTCTCTATGCCCTCCCTGCTCTCTGTGTTCACACAGCTGCAGAAGCTGCAGGTGTGTGTGTGGTAATATCAGCTCCCATAAATGACCACCATTTGGTGGTGGCAATTGTAATCTCCTCTTAGCCCTTATTATTTCTCTGCCTCACACCCGGTGTCTGTTGGCTCCCTCCGTGTCGCTGGCATATAAATGCTGCCTCTCATGTGCATTGCATTTATTACTATTACTTGCCTTCGCTAGTTGCCCAGCGTAGGTGATTTCTTTCCAACTGGAACCGCTTTTTATGCTCCGGATGACAAGTCTTTTATCTTCCGGGGTTCCCTGTTCAGTGGGTTGCCTTTTTGGGACAGTAGTAGGTGGATTAAGTACCACTTACATTCAAGGATGTTATTTTAGACTCAAAGAGCACTTGAAATTCCATGTAAGCTCAGCAGTTGGATTGTAGATCACTTTTGTAGACTATCTTTGGTATGCCCTCTCTCAGTTTCAAATCTAGACCTTTCCCATATTCAAACAGAATGAGTCCTATCTGAAGGCTGGTGTTTCTGCGGTTTAGGAATGGTGGACAGGACAAACCAATCTCCAAGGGAACAGAGATGAAAGTGGACAAATGATCACTGATAATTCATAAACTCTTTATATAGACGGTAGAGTGGGAGAAGGGGCAGTATTTTGCTATAATATTCTTTGGTATTGTTATCAATTGGAAAACTTTATGGTGGTGCAGTTATCTTGTTTTTATTTGACTTTAGAAGGTTCTTTTTGTTCTCAGCCCTGAACTGTCTCCAGTGTAGTCTCTAGCCTAAGTGGAAGCTCTAGAGTTGGGGGTGGAGGGAGGAGGGATGACTAAAAATCTTTTTATAACTCTAAGTTACACTTTTGTAAATACTTGATTGTTTCATGACCTGAATGCTTGCTTCATACCTGAGTGAAGGCACCAATCACATTGCATTATCACCCGGCTGTTTACATACCTATTTCACTTCCTTGATTGAGAGTTTCTTCATTGCAGAGGCTGCTCAGAGATTGGCACATACTAGAAGCACAGAAATGTTTATGGCGTGAATCAGTCAAATAGATTAATGAATTAATTAAATTTGTGGAATTACCAGCATAGTGCCTTCCATGTAATTACTAAGTGTTCATGAGCAACTTTCTAGAGCAAAATTATGTTATCCCTGATATATATGTGTTGCCAATTATTTTCTCATCCACGATGGTTTTATAAGTTCACAATAACCTATATCCAATAATCATATACTGCATACAAGACAACTAATAAGAAAGTAGTTTCTTTCCTCACAGAAATGTTGTACCTCTTTGTCTTCCAGGAACCAACAGTGAGATGAATGCATCAGAAATAAGTAATGATTTAAACTTCTCCCCTTGCCAACTTACATGCCTGAATTAGTTTGACTTTTTTTTTTTCTTTAGTGTTGAAATCTAGAGATAGTTTCCAGGTGCTAAGATCTTCTGATGGTTAAAGGGAGAACATTTAAAAATTCCTTCTCCTGAGGCTGTGGCAGAGCTGTTTCCTATTAATTAATCTCAGCCATGACCTTTTAGTAACTCTCATTTTTATAATTACATCACATGAAGGAATAATTTATTTTGTCCATCTTCCTCTTAATTTTGTATATACTTGTCTTTTTGGATTTTTAAAAGCTAACCTTATTATTATTTTTTAAAATTTGAGCTTAAGTGAGGTCACAGTAAGTCGTTCAATTATACTTGACATTTTATAGCAGTGAAGTGTAAACTCTTTTCATGGCATTCAGATCATGTCCTCACCTTACTAGCTCAGCTGATCTGTTCATGTCAATAAACTTGTTGGCACTGTGTGCCCCTCAGCAGATGCAAATGTGTAGCTATTTGCATGGTGAACAGTAAAATTTCTGAATCCAAATCCATGTCCTTTATCATGTAAAGTTTCCTGTTCTGTTTCCTTTATTCTGGAAAGTTTTTATAAGTTTTACTCTTGGTACACCATCATAAACTAGCTTTTTTCTAGTCCTGGCTTTTAATTTTTAATGTTTTCTTCATTCATCTTACAAAAATTCTGGTCACATAGAAAAAAAGCATCTCTCTCAAGAAGTGTAGAAATACAGAAGTTGGCTGATGCCCTTATTTAATGTTTTTCAGAATAGGAAGGTAACAGATATGTAGAGTAAAGACTCAGGAAATGAGTTGACCTGAGATTGGAAGCAGATTTCATCATTTGCTGTATATCCTTGGGCAAGATTTTTATCTTTGTGTTCCTTATTTTCTTTATTTTGAAATGGAAGCATTTCAAAATTCACATCATAAATTTGTTAACAAAATTAGATGGAACTACATGCTTTTACAAATTCTAAGAATAATTCCCAATATACAATAAGTTCTTTTCACCAAATGTAAAATAAAGATGATAATATCATTACTGTGAATGTGAAAATGGATATTTGTGAAGTGCTAAATGAAGTATCAGGCACAAATTGCAGTTATAATTCTTACTCTCTGTGCAGTCACATCTGCCTGTACTTATGTGCTAGTTCTCTGATTTAATGTCTTTTCCCAGTTGCTGCATGTTCACTTTCTACCCATTTTCAAATGTCATTTCAAATACCACCTCCTCTAGAGAGTGGTCATTCACTCATTCAAAAAATATTTATTGAGAACTTTTTTAAGATAATATCATTTTATCTTGGCAATTTCACTTTTATGCTTGTAATATATTGATTCTTACATTCAAAGTATCAGTTTCCAGAGGCAGAAATATATTTTTTATTCATATACTATCCCAATTTGTCTAACACTGGGCCAGAAGTATCACAAACAGTATTTTTTTTTCCAAAAAGGAAATAAACCTTTATAGAAATTCTTCTCCACACTTCAAGGGACCTAATTATAATAGCAAATACTCTTTGAGCAAGACACAGGAATTCAAAGTCTCAAGAACATTTGTAGTCACTGGAAATTCATGCCTCTTATTCTTTTTTTGCTATCTATGCATAAAAATGATTGCCATGTCACAGCATGGTTTTATAAGTTCACAATAACCTATATCCAATCATCATATTGGATTGATTGAATTGGTTGAATCAGAGGCTTGGAATTTTTCTGATCAGAATTGGTAGGATGATTCACAGAGTGAACTCATCAAAGATGTACCTGCTCCACAATGTGTACAGCACTGTTCACAATAGTCAAATATGGAATCAGCCAAGGTGACCATCATGAGATGAATGGATAAAGAAAATGTGGTACATATATACAATGGACTATTACTCAGCTACAAAAAAGAATGGAATTTTATCATTTGCATCAAAATGCCTTGAACTAGAAAAAACCGTGTTAAGTGGAATAAGCCAAAGAAAGACAAATAGCGCATGTCCTTTATATGTGGGAACTAAAAGAAAAAGAAGAGAAATGACTGTGCATAGAGTTTTGCTGAAAATACAGTTTTTTCAAACTTGTTTTAAATATTTGTCCAACAAATTGATGAAAATTATATACTACTATAGTATTAATGGTTTTTTGTGATTATTTAAAATTTTATATGAAGGAAGTTAAACATCTTTTCATTTGATAATTTTTTAAAACCCTTGCCTATTTTTCTTTTGGACTGTGGTCTTTTTACTTTTTGTTTATTGACACCTTTAATTAGTAGAGCCATTAAGCCTTTGGCTACAATTTATGTTAAAAATACATTATCTAAAAATGTAAATAAAGGGAGGGAAAAAGGAAACTAAAGAGTTACCATTTTAAAAGGTGATTTCCAAATACTAATACGAGGTGTCTTTATTTAAAGAGTTATGGGATGTATATATTGTGAAAAAACTACGCATGCATTTCAGAAACTTTTCTGCACCCAAATAAATGTGTACTAACTTGGTGTAATATATCTGAACAGAATCTATTTTGATGTGCTGAAAAGATAGCAATTTGAAAATTGTTCATTCAGTACATGAATTCTAGCAAAATTGAAGCAAGAGTAAATATCAAATTGATGGTGAAACCTAGGTGGAATAGTGAAATCATTGATGCTTTATGAAAAGTTTGTTAGTGGAATGCCCAAAAGAAATCAGCAGTTTACAAATTCATAATTCATTTTAAGAAGGGATGAGACAACGGTGCAGATGAGACCTGTAGTGGCAGACTATTCACATCAGTTTGTGAAGGTTTATCTTGTTTGTTCGATAATTGAAGAAAACTAACAATTAACAGTAGAAACAATAGCCAACACCACAGAAATATCAGTTGGTTCAGCTTATACAATCCTGACTGAAAAAGCAGAGCAAACTTTCTGCTTAATGAGTGATATAACTGTTGCGCTCAGATCAGCTGCAGACAAGAACAGAGCTTTCAAGGGCATCTTTCAACAAGTGGGATCAAGATCCTGAAGCACTTCTTCAAAGAGCTCTCACCGGAGATGAAACATGGCTATACTAGTAGCCAAAGTATTGGCAGAAAAGACCCTTCACCAGAGAGTTTTGCTCCATCCTGACAGTGCTCCTGCTCATTTCTCTCACCAAATAAGGGTACTTCTTTTGATATTTTGATGGGAAATTTTTAAACACCCAACTTACAGTCTCGATTTGGCTTTCCTTTTGTCTTTAGCTAATAATATAGAACAGACTGTATTGAGACTGTTAACTTTAGTTCTTTAAGGATGAACTAATGGCTGATATAATTGTTTATAAATGTGTCAAATTTCATGGAGCTCATGCTGATAAATTAAGTTTATATGTATAAATAACTTTTAATTTGATTCCTACACGATTTTTTGAGTTCCCTTGTAAATTAATGTGCTTGAGACTTCCCAAATTCTTTATAAAGAGTCTTCTAAATCCATGACAAGATGTAACACTATTGTATTGATTAAAAAACTTCCTGGTCCCAGAAAGGTTGTGCACTTTTGTTGCTTCTGAATTATGTGAATTTGAGCCATTTTCCTTCTCTGGATATGATTCCTCATATCATGTGTAACCAAGTAATCCATTTACTTGGGGCTACTGGCAGAATTCCTCAGGTAATCCTTCCGCATGTTGTAATGAGAGAATTCCTGTAATTGGCAGCTCACTTTCCATCTCTTCTACTGCTTCCAAAAAGGTTTTCCCTCCACCCCTGACTTTGAAAAAGATTAAAGGAAAAGTGAAGAGAAAGGAAAGTCAGGTTTCTATGTGGAGAGTAAAAATTATTTGGTGAGCTATTTTGGTAGAGAAAATGTACTGGAATAGCTGTGGGATGTTAAGAAGTAGACAGGAGATAAAAAAAAAAAAAAAAAAAAAAGAAGTAGACAGGAGAGCAAACGTTTCATTAATTGAACTGTAGAACTTTGTGAACATTATGGAACATTGATGAATTTGGAAAGATTTCTTCTCTTTCAATTTTTTTGTTGGGGGGATAGTTTGAAAACACTATAGAGAAAATAGTGTGTCATAACACACCAAGAGCAAAGATCATGAAAATTTTCCAGAATAGGAGACAGAACAGAAAACTCATTTTGCCTTGGAGTTTTATAAGTGATTAGAAGATTAAGAATATTGTTTTGGACGCCAATGTTCAAAAGTATATTGCTTGGTGACCTTGATAGCACTTGCAAAGGCATTATCCAAAATACTGTTCCTTAATAATAATTCATCACTCAGATCACATCCAAATGAGAACAAAGCTGAGGAGTCTGAGAAAAAAGATTTATTGGAGCAAATTATCAATATTTAGATTATTCTTCTTTACCAACCATATGCTCTACGATTGTATTGGGTAGGAAGATGTTTCCCCTTTGTGTTAAACCTGTAGAAAATTTGTGTCCTTCAGCATGTATGGGCCTACAGTGCTAATGATATATTTTTTAAAGATTTATTTATTTATTTTTTAATTTATTATTTGAAAGTCAGAGTTACACAGAGAGAAGAGAGACAGAGACAGAGAGAGAGAGAGAGAGGTCTTCCATCCGATGGTTTACTCCCCAATTGGCTGCAATGGCTGGAGCTGCGCCAATCCGAAGCCAGGAGCCAGGAGCTTCCTCCAGGTCTTCCCATGCAGGTGTAGGAGCCAAAGGACCTGGGCCATCCTCCACTGCCTTCCCAGGCCACAGCAGAGAGCTGGACTGGAAGTGGAGCAGCTGGGTCTCGAACCTGCACCCATATGGGATGCTGGCACCTCAGACCAGGGTATCGATCCACTGTGCCACAGCGCCGGCCCTGACTAATGATATTTGACTCACGTCCAAAAAGTCAAGAGGCCAGAAGCTGCAGCTGGCTGTATACCTTTCTGATCATAGATGAATGAGGAATGTAATGCAAGCAAGTTATATTTCCACCAATGATGAGTCAAGGATTAGGTATTTTGGAAACAAATATGGAGCCCATGGGTGGTGATAGAAAATTCTTAAGAGAGGGAGCAAGAGAAGGGAGGGTTGCGGGTGGGAGGAAAGTTATGGGGGGGGGGAAGCCACTGTAATCCAAAAGCTGTACTTTGGAAATTTATATTTTTAAATAAAAGTAAAAAAAAGAAAAAAAAGAGAGATGACTTGCTGAGGTAGACTAATTGGCAAGGAAGCCTAACAGTGAAGGTGAACGCCTGAAGCTTAGTGGCTGCTGAGGTTAGAATTGAATAGATGTAGCCAGCTAACGAGGGAGACACATTACATATATATTTGAAATATAGAATCATTGTCTGTGGTTCTTATTTAAGGGCTTTCTGAGGTACCTGCAAAAGCCTCCCCCTTTCTCTCCGTGAGATAAAGGATTAGCTTAGGATATCTGCCACATACGTAGGATGCCAGTCCCAGATGCTAACCAGATGAGTCATGTGGGACACTGGGTCATGGTATATAATCTTTTGATATGCTATGGGATTCAGTTTTCTAGGACCTGTTAAGGATTTTTGTTATTTATATTGATCAGGGATATTGTGTGTAGTTTTGTTCTCTGGTTGTGTCCTTTTCTGATTTTGATATGCAGGTAATGCTGGTCTCATAAAATGAGTTTGGAAGGATTTCCTCTCTTTCAATTCTTATTTTTTGGAGTGGTTTCAGAAGTCTCTCTATTGATTTTTCCTTAAAGGTTTGGTAGAATTCAGCAGTGAAGCCACTTGTTCCTGGGCTTTTTTGTTATTGTTGTTTGAAGGGACCACATTTGCATTTTCATCCACTGTCAGACATGTAGTTTGTTTCCTTATCCTGACTGTTGTGAGTAGGCTGCAATGAACAGGGTAGTGAACATCCCTTTATGAGCTGGTGATTTTGTCTCATTTAGGTATATACCCGAAAAGGAATTGTAATTCTGTTTTTAATTTCTTTAGATCATCCATTATTATTTTTCATAATGACTGTGCCAATGTAAATTACTACCAACAGGGTACTAGCAGTCCCTTTTTATTTTCACATCCATGCCAATATGTATCCCTTTTCATTAGCAGTCATTCTAAGGGGTGTGTGGTGATATTTTGTAGTAGTTTTAATTTGTATCTCCTTGATGATTAGTGATGCTCCATACTATTTCATGTATCTATTGGCCATTTTAATGTCTTTTTTTGGAAAGGGAAGACTTATTAATTCAGGTGTTTGTCTATTTTAAAATTTTGATAATTTGACTTTCTGCTATTGACTTTTAGAGGTTTTATAAAATACATTTTGGTTACTACATCTTATTAAACATTGTCTTTACAAATATATTTTCCCAGTTTATAGGTTGTCTTTTCATTTTGTTGACTGTTAATTTTGTTAAGGATTTTACTTTGTTGTTTAATAAATCTTTCCCTATCCTAAAGACATGAAGATATTATATGATTTTCTTCTAAAAATCTGGAAACTTTGTCTTTTATTTTTAAATGTTCAGTACATCTGTGATATATTTTTGTTTATGGTGTGAGGTAGGGTCAATATTTTTTCCATGAAGGATTATCAATTTTCTCAACAACATTTATTGATCTGCTTCTAATTGATCTACAGTGCCACCTCTCAAGTGTCCCTATTTTCATTAGAAAAAGTAATATAGCATCATATATTAACATTTCCTTGATTCTGAGCTCCTAAAAGGCAAAATAGTGTTTCTGGAAAATCTTCAGTAATTAAAAGAGAAATAAATAAAAAAACTTATCTTTATTGATATCAATGAGGAATGATAGCATATTTTTGTCAGAGGTTTTTGTAGCTTTTATTTACCAAAAATTATAAATATTCTCTGAGAGGAAATTACAATATGATCAAAATGTTATACCATCATTTGCTTGAACATATGGACATTTAAGTTATAAATCTTGGGATAATTTATCTCAAACAGAGCATAGATCATTGAAACAGACAAAAAACCTGACATGTGTAGATGGAAGATAATTTCTTTAAGTAAAATTCAACCTGATAGCTCATACATGCCATAACTTCAAACAAACATTTAAAATTAAAAACCCAAAAAGTAAAATGTATATTTCTGCTGAGATGATTTCTCCTGGGACCTAACAAGAAGATCTAGGGAAAAAAATTAGTTAAGATAGAAACTTTGCAGGATTTTTTTAAATGAAAGATATCTCATGTGACTACTCAGCTAGAATGTTTTGTAAGATTCAGAAAACAGTAAAATTTAATTTTTTATTAGGATGTGTTTGTTATTATAAAGTATGTTAATGCAAAATATGTCCCAGATAAAAGTATTAGAAAAATTAAAAATTCTGTGGAAACACTGCCCTTTTCACTGAGCAGATTAATTATACTCCTTAATTTCTAAAATATTTCAAGTTTTCCGAGTCAGTCATTTGTCTTGCAAACCAATTAGATCTTCTTGTGTGATAAGATGACAAGTTTTATCATTTTCTTTTTTGATGAGATGAGATATGTCTCCTAAAAGGACTTTGTTTTTTCCTTTCTATCTAGAGCCAGTGACTCTAGCACTATCTTTTTTTGGACCCCTTCTTGTTCCTTCTGTCTTCAAGACTTTCAAAGGCACTCTTTGTCTTGTTTGCCTTACTAGATGTCAGTGGGAAGCTGACGTTCTCAGTCCTCTTGAGGACCCTCCCTACAGATATAATACATGGTGTCCAGTTAAATTTGAACTTTGGATAAACAATGAATACTCTTTTAGTATGAGTATGTTCCAATATGGGATGAGATACACTTATAGTAAGTTTTAAATCTTTAAATCTCAAATTCAAATTTAACTTGGAATCCTGTTATTTGCTAAATCTGCCAGTTTTAAACAACCTACACAAAATGGGCCCATTCAACTCATGTGACCTAAAGGTGTGGGATGCCATATGCTACTTCTAGCTCTTCTGTGGGTTGGAATCATTTCGTAACTCTGACAAGAGTATCCTGATGGTATCTGTCTATCAGTGTGGAGGGAGGAGAGAGCGATTACTTCTTTTCCATTTTCCCTTGTCCAAACCATTAAATCATAGTAAGGTTTTATTCCTTTAGCACTCTTCAGCCTGTTTTCATTTTCTGATAGCTATTTGATCAGTCTCTTCTGTTGTTGTCCTCCACATGTGTCATAGAAATTCCTGGCCTAATCAGGAGCACTCTTTGGGAAGAAGATGGAGAGTAAGGCATGAAATTGAAAGCTGAAGAGGGGCTTTGTATGAACATGAATATGGGAGTTATGAGGTCAGTACTGCTACTTTTTCTTAAAACCCTAGCTGCAGACACTGCTCTGAAGTAGTACAATACCCTATATTAACTTTAGACTTAAAAAAATGCCCTTCAGATTATTCCAAGTCTTGACCTCTCCTTAGCAGTTTACATTAGAATCTTTAAATTGAATGCAAATAACTTAATTTTGGAGGGAGGTATGGTCTCTGTACTACTTGGAATATAAAAATTAAAAGCATATAAAGATTAACTTGTGAAAGAATATTGGTTAATTAGAACTCGTGTCAATTCATGGTAAACATAAAAATAAAACTAGCCTAGGAGTTCAGAGAAGTTTTCAGTGGCTGTGAGTGGTTGTTTTTTCCTCAGAGTAGGTGGAAATAAATTTGGAGAGATTGAAAATCCCCTGCTTAAATAAGTTACTATAATAAACACTGACACAAGAGAAAATCTTTAAAAAACATTTTAAAAGGGCAGGAAAAAAATCTTAATAGATTCTTATGAGAATGATATCTCAGTCTATAAGTACACCCTTATTTTTATTTTTCAATATATTCCAAGGAATGATTTCAATAAAAATCCAGTGGGACTAATATGATAGTACCAATTTGATGTCATTATGATTTGACATTACCTGGGGAAGTAATTTAAAATATTTCATTAGATAAATGCTGTGATGAAATTACAAGTAGTTTGAAAGGGTAATACATTACATTAAAGAAATCAGTGTAAGGAAATTGGTATGAAAATCAGCAGATGTTGCAGGTTGCTTTCACTTGGAAAAACAAGTGTTGCTATTAATAAAATGTAGCTCTCTGAGTCAGGTGTTTGGTGTACTTGTTGATGTTACTTGGGATACTTGCGTCCCATATCAGAGTACCTGGGTTTGAGTCTTGACTCTGTTTCTAATTCCAGTTTACTGATAATGCACACCCTGGGAGGCAGCAAATGTTGGCTCAAATACTTGGATCTCTGCCACCCATATGGGAGATTTGGATTGATCCAGCTTATGGTTTTGGCCTGGCCCAGTGCTGAGTTTTGTGGACATTTTGAGAGTAATCCAGTGGATAGAAGCTATTTCTCTCTCTCTCTCTCTCTTTCTGTATATGTGTCTTTCTGTACCTCTGCCTTCCAAATAAAAATAAACAAGTGAACAACAATTTAAAATATGTAGCTCCTATCTGACATTTAAATTTTTTAAACGATTTTAGTTATTATTATTAAAAAGAATAGCAATATATTCACTTCAGTCAAATCTTAAGCATTAAAGTATAAAATTGTAATAATCATCAAGGGCTGTATAGTTCAAATAGCTGTCTTTATTTGAGTTAACTATTCAGATAAAAGATACACAGTCAGTCATCACCAGAAAGTTTTGAGATATGCTGTCTGTCCTTTGCAGAATGTCTAAGATAATGAATAGCTCAGTGAGATGATTGATAATCTTCACATACTCATCTCAACTTCAGGGCCTTATCTATAGTGGCTGCATTTTTTAGACCATCTGTCTATCTATCAAGTACTAGAAATTGAACCTGAGTCAACTGAAGTGATAAAAAGTAAATCCTTTATAAATGCAACTGGATTTAGCAATCTCAGAAGGAAAGTAATTTGTTTTATTTTCTCTGGTTCTAATTTGAGGCTTACAAGCACTGGATTTCAAACTTGAGTGTGCCTAAGAAATTCCTGAATGCCTGTAGCCTATTCCAGATTTCAACCTAGTAGCTCTAGGTTGTGCTTTTTGAATTTTAGCTTTCAGCCAGATTCCTGGATGTGTCTGATGGTTGTGGTTCAAATAACATAGAGTTTCTCCAATATTTTCCTCTAGTAATTTGTTAGTATCAGGTTGTAGATTTAGATCCTTGATCTATTTTGAATTTATTTTCATGTAAGGTGTAAGGTGTGGGGAGCAATCCGGACTAGACTAAGTTACTCGAATTAGGACTTATTCTATGCATCTGCTCTCCCACAATATGGCGCTGGGAGAGAAGTAAACAGCTTTCGCACAGCTGCCTCCAGTTCAACCAATTAACTGTAGGACTTGCTCCTGATTGGAGAGCAGCGTACTCGGCGTGTGGGCAGCCGAGTTGGGATTGGCGGAGGAGGACTATAAAGGAGGAGAGAGACGGCATGCACCAGGAACATCTATGGGGAACATCTAAGGGAACCCGTGCAGCCCCCGAGAGACGAGCCGGCCGGCGGTGTGCCGCTCCCCTGCGGAAGTGGGGAATGTGGCCAGGGGGAACTGCCCTTCCACGGAGGTGGAAGGGATAGTAGCCAACCCGGGAAGAACCAGCAGCAAACCCGGGGAGGGCCGAGCAGACGAAAGAACAGCGCAGGGTCCTGTGTTGCTCCTCCGCGAAGAGGGGGAGCGACATAAGGTAGGGGTCTTGTTTCATACTCCTGTACACTGAGCACATTTCCAGCACCATTTATTGAAGTGACTGTCCTTTCTTCAGGGATTGTTTTTAGCTCCTTTGTCAAAGATTAGTTAGGTGTATTTGCTTGGATTGATTTATGGAGTTTCTATTCTGTTCCATTGGTCTACATGTCTATTTCTTTTGCCAGTACCAGGCTGTTTTGATTATAACTGACCTATAGTATCTTTTGAAATATGGTATTGTGATGCCTCCAGCTTTGTTTTTATTGTATAAGATTGCTTTAGCTATTCAGGGTCTCATGTGTTTCTAAATAAATTTCAGCATCATTTTTTCTATATTTGAGAATAAATGTCCTTGGTATTTTGATTGGTATTGCATTGAATCTGTAAATTTCTTTCTGTGGTAAACATTTTGATGATATTAATTCTTCCAAACAATGAACATGAAAGATTTTTCCATTTTTTGTGTCTTTATTTCTTTCTTTAATGATTTGTAATTCTCATCATAGAGATCTTTGAACTTATTTGTTAAATATATTCCAAGATATTTAGTTTTTCTCTAGGTATTGTCAATGGGATTGATCCTATGTCGCTCCCCCTCTTCATGGAGGAACGACACAGGACCCTGCGCTGTTCTTTCGTCTGCTCAGCCCTCCCCGGGTTTGCTGCTGGTTCTTCCCGGGTTGACTGCCGTCCCTTCCACCTCCGTGGAAGGGCGGTTCCCCCTGGCCACTTTCCCCACTTCCGCAGGGGAGCAGCACACCGCCGGCCGGCTCTCTCGGGGGCTGCACAGGTGGTTCCTTCAGATGTTCCCCTTAGATGTTCCTCTTAGATGTTCCTGGTGCATGTTGTCTCTCTCCTCCTTTATAGTCCTCTTCCGCCAATCCCAACTCTGCTACCCACACGCCGAGTACGCTGCTCTCCTCCAATCAGGAGCAGGTCCTGCTGTTTATTGGTTGAACTGGAGGCAGCTGTGTAGAAGCTGTTTCTCCCTTCTCAGCGCCATATTGTGGGAGAGCAGATGCATAGAATAAGTCTTTTTTTTTTATTTTTTTTATTTTTTATTTTTTGACAGGCAGAGTGGACAGTGAGAGAGAGAGACAGAGAGAAAGGTCTTCCTTTGCCGTTGGTTCACCCTCCAATGGTCGCTGCGGCCGGCGCGCAGCGGCCGGCGCACCGCGCTGATCCGATGGCAGGAGCCAGGAGCCAGGTGCTTTTCCTGGTCTCCCATGGGGTGCAGGGCCCAAGCACCTGGGCCATCCTCCACTGCACTCCCTGGCCACAGCAGAGAGCTGGCCTGGAAGAGGGGCAACTGGGACAGAATCCGGCGCCCTGACCGGGACTAGAACCCGGTGTGCCAGCGCCGCTAGGCGGAGGATTAGCCTAGTGAGCCGCGGTGCCGGCCTAGAATAAGTCTTAATTCCAGTAACTTAGTCTAGTCCGAGTTGCTCCCCACAATCCTAAAAGTTCTAAAAGTTCTTTATCAACTATGACATTGTCTGTGTATACAAAGGTTATTTTTTTTTTTTTTGACAGGCAGAGTTAGAAAGTGAGAGAGAGAGCGAGACAGAAAGAAAGGTCCTCCCTCCATTGGGTCACCCCCCCCAAATGGCTGCTACTGCTGTCACGCTGTGCTGATCTGAAGCCAGGAGCCAGGTGCTACCTCCTGGTCTCCCATGTGGGTACAGGGTCCAAACACTTGGGCCATCCTCCACTGTATTCCTGGGCCACAGCAGAGAGCTGGACTGGAAGAGGAGCACCTGGGACAGAATCAGATACCCCAACTGGGACTAGAACGTGGAGTGCTGTCGCCACAGGTGGAGGATTAGCCTAGTGAGCCAAGGCGCCGGCCTACAAAGGCTATTGATTTTTGTGTATTAATTTTATATCCTTCAACTTTAACAAACTCTGTTATGACTACCAGTAATCTCCTGGTCAAGTCTTTTTTATCCTCTACATATAGAATCCTGCCATCTGCAAATAGGGACAATTTGACTTTTTCTTTTCCAATTTGATTCCTTTCAATTTCTTTTTCTTGCCTAATGGCTGTGGCTGAAACTTCTAGGAGTACATTGAAATGCAATGGTGAAAGTAGGCATCTTTATCTGGATCTGGATCTTAGTGGAAATGATTCCAACTTTTCTCAATTAAGGTACTGGCTGTGGTTTTGTCATAAACTGCCTTGATGTTTGAGGAATGTTCCTTCTATATACAATTTGCTTAAAGTTTTTAATCATGAACAAATATGTATATTATTAAATGATTTCTATGATCTATTGTGATAATCATGGTTTTTAGTCTTCAATTTGTTAATGTGATGAATTCTATCTGTTGATTTGCACATTGTTTTGAACCCTTCCTACGCACAAGGGATAAATACCACATGGTCCAAGTGAATGATCTTTCGGAGGTGTTGTTTGATCGATCAGCTAATACTTTGTGAGGATTTTTGCATCTGTGTTCATCAGGAATTTTTGTCTATATTTCTCTTTTTCTGTTGTGTATTTTTCTTGTTTAGAAATTAAGTTGATGCTGGCCTCATAGAAGGAACTTGCAAGCCTTCCCTCCCTTTAAGTTGTTTTAATAGCTTGAGAAGAATTGGAATTAGTTCCTCTTCTTTTAAAGATTTATTTTTTTAAGATTTATTTATTCATTTGAAAGAGATACACACAGAGAGAAGGAGAGGCAGAGAGAGAGAGAGAAAAAAAAAGAGAGAGAGGAAGAGGAAGAGGAAGAAGTCTTCTATCTGCTGGTTCACTCCCCAGTTGGATGCAATGGCTGGAGCTGTGCCATCCAAAGCTAGGAGTCAGGAGCTTCCTCTGGATCTTCCCACACAGGTGCAGGGGCCCAAGAACTTGGGCCATTTTCTACTACTTTCCCAGGCCATAGCAGAGAGCTGGATTGGAAGAGGAGCAGCCAGGACTCGAACAGGTACCCATATGGGTTGCTGGCACTGCAGATGGTAGCTTTACTCACTATGCCACAGTGCTGACCCCTAAATATATATTCGTTTATTTATTATTTGAAAGACAGAGTTACAGTCAGTCGTCACCGATCAGGGAGAACATATGGTATTTGTCCCTTTGGGACTGGCTTATTTCACTCAGCATGATGTGTTCCAGATTCCTCCATTTTGTTGCAAATGACTGGATTTCGTTGTTTCTTACTGCGGTATAGTATTCTAAAGAGTACATATCCCATAATTTCTTTATCCAGTCTACCGTTGATGGGCATTTAGGTTGGTTCCAGGTCTTAGCTATTGTGAATTGAGCTGCAATAAACATTAGGGTGCAGACCGCTTTTTTGTTTGCCAATTTAAATTCCTTTGGGTAAATTCCAAGGAGTGACGACTGACTGAACACCAAAAAGGAAACCTGTTGAAGTGGAATGGACACTATGGGAAACGGTGACTTGATCAGCATAGCCCTGACTGTTAATGAACAACTTAATACATTATCCCTCTTAGTAGTTTTTTTGTCTGTTCTACTTAATATGACTGGTTTAATTCTGTAATTAATACACAGTTATTCTTAAGTGTTGAAATTTAACTGAAATGTGATCCCTGTTAAACATAAGAGTAGGAATAAGAGAGGGAAGAGATATATAATTTGGGACATGCTCAAGCTGACTTGCCCCAAATGGTAGAGTTAGAAACATACCAGGGGACTCCAATTTAATCCCATCAAGGTGGCATGTACCAATTCCATCTCACTAGTCCAAGTGATCAATTTCAGTTCGCAATTGATCATAATGAAAGGACTAAGAGTCAAAGGGAGCACATAAGCAAGTCTAGTACCTGCTAACACTAACCGATAGAATAAATAAAGGGGAGAGTGATCCAACATGGGAAGTGAGATACTCAGCAGACTCATAGAATGGCAGATGTCCTAAATAGCACTCTGGCCTCAGAATCAGCCCTAAAGGCATTCGGATCTGGCTGAAAAGCCCATGAGAGTATTTCAGGCATGGAAAGCCAAGACACTCTGGCAAAAGATCTCTGTGAGTGAGATCTCAGTGGAAAAAACAGGTCTTCAAAGAAGGAGGTACCTTTCTCTGAAGGGAGGAGAGAACCTCCACTTTGACTATGACCTTGTCTAAACAAGATAAGAGTCGGAGAACTCAAGGGGCTTCCATAGCCTTGGAAACTCATGACTGGAGCATAGGGGGATTGCTGATGCCATAGACAGGAGTGTCAATTGGTAAAGTCAACAACAGGAGTCACTGTGCACTTACTCCTCATGTAGGATCTCTGTCCTTAATGTGCTGTGCATTGAGATTTAATGCTATAACGAGTACTCAAACAATATATTTCACTTTGTGTTTCTATGGGGGTGCAAACTGTTGAAATCTTTACTTAATGCATACTAAACTGATCCTCTGTAAAAAAAAAAAAAAAAAAAAAAAGAAAAAGAAAAGAAAAGAAACTATCAACTTCCAACTTGACTCTCACTGGGATTAAACATGACAATAGGTCTGATCTGATTTCATCATCATTTAAAAAAAATCATCTATTATTTTTCACTTTATGTTTCTGTGTGGGAGCAAACTGTTGAAATCCTTACTTAAGGTATACTAAGCTGATCTTCTGTATATTAAGATAATCGAAAATGAATCTTGATGTGAATGGAAGGGGAGAGGGAGTGGGAAAGGGGAGGGTTGTGGGTGGGAGGGACGGTATCGGGGGGAAGCCATAGTATCCATTACTCGTACTTTGGAAACTTATATTCATTAAATAAAAGTTAAAAAAAAAAAAAAAGAAAGACAGAGTTACAGAGAGGCAGAGACAGAGACAGAGAGAGAAGTCTTCCATCTGCTGGTTCACTCTGTAAATGGCCACCGCGGCCGGAGCTGGGTCATTCTGAAGGCAAGAGCCAGGAACCTCCTCCAGGTCTCCCACGTGGGCTCAGGGGTCCAAGAATTTGGACCATCTTCTACTGCTTTCCCCAACCATAGCAGAAAACTGGATCAGAAGAGGAGGAGCCAGGACTCAAACTAGTGCTCATATGGGATGCTGGCATTGCAGGCGGTAGTCTCACCCACTATGGCACATTGCTGGCCCCCAAATTTGTTTTTCTTTAAAGGTCTGGTAGAATTTAGCAGTAAAGCCATCTGTTACTGGACTTTGTTGGGATGGTCTTTAATACTGTTTCAGTCTTCATCTTGATTATTGGTCTGTTTAGGTTTTCTATGTCTTCATGACTCATTTTGGTAGATCACATATGTCTAGGAATCTATTTCTGCTATGTTTTCCAGTTTTTGGCATCTTGATGATTGTAGTAATTCTTGATGATTATTTTTAGTTCTGTGGTATCTGTTGTTATATCTCCTTTTTCATCTGATTTATTAATTTAGGCCTTCTTCCTCTTTTTTTTTATTGGGCCAATGATTTATCAATTTTGTTTATCTTTTCAAAAAACCAACTCTTCATTTCATTGACTTGATATTTTTGCTTTAATTTTGTTTATTTCTTCTCTAATTTTAATTATTTCTTTCCTCCTACTAATTTGGGGCTTGGTTTGTTGTTTGTTTTCTTTCTTTCTTTTTTTTTTTTTTTTGACAGACAGAGTTAGATGGTGAGAGAGAGAGAGAGAGACAGAGAGAAAGGTCTTCCTTCCCTTGGTTCATCCCCCAAATGGCTGCTACGGCCGGTTTGCTGTGCCCATCCAAAGCAGGAGCCAGGTGCTTCCTCCTGGTCTCCCATGCGGATGCAGGGCCCAAGCACTTGGACCATCCTCCACTGCCCTCCCGGGCCACAGCAGAGAGCTGGACTGGAAGAGGAGCAACTAGGACAGAATCCAGTGGCCCAACCGGGACTAGAACCCGGGGTGCCGGCGCCGCAGGCAGAGGATTAGCCTAGTGAGCTGTGGTGCCAGCCTGCTGTTTTATCTTTTATCATTGTAAGGTGATTGGACAGTAAGTTTTTTTTTTTTTTTTGTCAGGAGAATCTAATTTCAGCACATGTAACTTTTTCCTTTTTAAAGATTTATTTATTCATGGCCGTGGCGCCAGCCTGTTTGTTTTATAAGTCCTTGAGATACATTGACAGCTCATTTATTTGATGCCTTTCCAATTACTTGTTCTAACCATTGATTGCTATAAACTTTCCTCTTAACACTGCTTTTACTGTATTACCTAAGTTTTGATATATTATATGGTGAACTTCATTCTTTTTGAGGAATGACCCACTGTTCATTCAAGAATATATTGTTTACTATCCATGTGTTTGCATATGATCTAGAGATTCATGAGTTGTTAATTTCCAGCTTCATTCCGTTGTTATAAGAAGAGATGCATTATATTATTTCAATTTTTTTTGAATTTGCTGAGACTTGCTTTATGGCTTAACATTTAATTTACCCTAGAGAAAATTCTATGCACTAATGAAAGAATACACATTCTGCAATTGTCGGATGAATGGTTCTGTAGATACCAGTTATATCCATTTGGTCCATAATATTGATTAGCTCTGTTGTTTCTTTGTTTATTTTCTTTCTGGTTGACCTGTCCATTGTGAAAGTGGAGTGTTGAAGTTCCCCATTATTGTTGCATTGGAGTCTTTGTCTTCCTTTAAATCTATTAACATTTGTTTAAAACAGCTGGTATCCTGGTATTGAGTGCTTATACATTTGTTATACTCACATTTTCCTGTTGAATTGAACCCTTAATCATTACATAGTGCCCTTCTTTGTTTCTTGTAACAGTTTTTGAGTTGAAGTCTATTTTGTCCAATGCTAGGATGGTATACCTGCTCTTTTTTAAGCTTTTGCCTTTTTTTGATAAATTTCCAAAGATTTGTTTCTTAGTTCAGATATTCTTTCATCTGCCTCACTAACTCTGTTGTTAAGGCTTTCCAACATATTTTTTATTTGAAATACTGAATTCTTCATTTCTAATATTTCAGTTTGATTTCTGTATCTTCCAACTCTCAATTTCATGGGAAAATTTTTCTTCCATGTCATGTATGAATTTCTTTAGCTGATGAATTTGCTTCTCATTGCTTCTGAGTAATCCTATGATTAATCTTTTGAATTCCTTTTCAGACATTTTATCAATCTCTTTGTATTCACATTCTAATATTGAAGTGTTATCATGTCCTTTTGGGGGCATCATGTTATCTTCCTTATTCTCATTTCTTTAATTTATATGTTTGTTTTTAGTCATTTGTGAAAATACTTGTTGCTTTTCTCCGCTGATGGATTTTCATGATTGAACTATGCCTCTAAGTCTTAATGGAGTGTCTTCTCTTTCAGTGAATAACCAGAGGCATTTGCTGAGTGTGGCCAGGGAGCTTTCCTCAGTGCCCCGTTGTGGGGCAAGTATCCAGGGTGATACCCAAGATAGGCATTGGTAGATCTCTATTTTCAGCAGTGAATAGGGTATGATCACCTCTGTTGGCATAATCATACCCTTACCTCCTCTCTTCCAAGGTGATCATTGCCCTGGGTTAGCCCACAGTGGGTGCAACACTCACCTGCACTGCCACATGAACTGCACAAAGGATCTGTTCTGTCCTCACATAAACCCAGATACTGCTACAATGACCCACACCTGGAAATCAGGGAGCTTTGAGCCTTTGATGCTACAAACAGTGATTGCCCTGATAACGAGCTACAGCCTGTGCCCTATTGTGCAGTCTCAGAATTCCCACAGCGTCCGTATAGAAGGGGTGCGGAGGATCGGCCTGCCCCGCAAGCCTATCCCATTCACAAAGAGGCAGAGATGTTCTCTGAGCCAACTGCCTGTGGGTGCTCTGCCGTGGCAGTTTGAGCCCTGGAGGCTGTGATATGTTGAGAGACTGGGGGCACCTCACCATACTATGACTATGTGGATGTCCAGCTCCTTTTCAGTCCTCCCAGCCAGACTCAAAGTTAGTGGGGAATGTGGGTTTTTCCCTAGTAAAATCCCTGGTTCACACATCTACACAACAGTTGCCTCAGCCACTACTCATTGCAGAATGGCAGCTCTCCCTGCCAGTTGCTGGGCACACAGAATAGCTGCCGCGGTTGCCACTGATTTCTAAATTACATTTTCAGCCTACCAGTTGCTGGGAGCATGCTCCCAAGGTGCAGCAGCCACTAGTGATGTCAATATGTCAGTGGTGGCTAGGGCTGGATCAGGCCAAACTTGGAGCCTGATCTCCTCAATGGGTGTGAGGGGCCTAAGCACGTGCGCCAGCTTCTGCTGCTTTCCAGGCGCTTTAGCAGGGAGCTGGATTGGGAGTGGAGCAGCTGGGACTCATATGGGATGCCAGTATTGCAGGAGATGGCTTAACTCACTATGCCACGAGGATGCCAGGCCCCTGACTGGTGACCTTTGATCTTACTGTGTCTGGAATATTTATCTTTGTGTTTGGGAACTTTTCTGTTATATCCCTTTAAGCTTTCTAGTTCTTTGGGATTCTGTGATACTTCTTGAACCCCAAGAACTTGGATATTAGCTCTTTTCATGCTGTCCCAAGTTTCTTAGAAGCTTTTTTTTTTTAAATATTTATTTGATTGGGGAGGGAGAGAGATGAGAGGAGAGAGAGTGAGTTCCTATTCTCTGGTTCACTCTCCAAATATTGCCAGTGGCTGGGATTGGGCCTGATGAAAGCCATGAGCTAGGAACTCATTCAAGATTTCCCATATGGCTGGTAGGAGCTCAGTTGCTCAGTCCAGCACCACTACCCCCTAGAGTATGATCAATAGGAAACTGGAGTCAAGTGCCAGTGCTAGGTATTGAATCCAAGTACTTTGATGTGGTTTGCAGTCATCTTAACTGCTAGGCTAAATTCTTGCCCCTGTACCCCCAATCTGTGTTGATTCTTTTCCTCCTCTGTGTATTTTCAAAAACCTTGCCTTCAAGCTCACTAATATTTTTCTTCAGTATGATCTATTTTGATATTCATGCTTTCCACTACATTTTAAATTTCATTTAGTGTACTTTTCATTTCAAGGCTTCTGTTTGATTTTAACAAATACTTCAGTTTCTTCCTTAATTTTCTTTGTTAGAGCATACAATAACTTCTCTTTTTTTTTCTGGAAGTTTGTCGAATTTTCTTAAAGCAGCTAGTTTGAATTCTGTATCCAAAGTTTTGTGAACATCAGTTGTTATTTGGCAAATTGCTTGGTTCTGTAGGTAAAGCCGTGGCTCTCTGAAAGTTCTTGGTGCTGCGTGGCATAAGGCATGCTCTGTACATTTAAAGGTTAAGTATTTCCTCCAGGTTTTGTAATCAGGATTTGTTTGTACCTGTCTTCCCTAGAACTCTGTAACTTGCTTATTTCTTCAGGGCCTGTGGACTTCTGTTGCTCTATCACTGTATGGTTACTTTGTCACTATATGGCCCTAAATTGAATCTTGCTATTGGTGCATTGTCCCAAGCTCAGGATTGTCCCAGATGCAGTGTGTGTGTTGTTTTGAATAAACTGGAGAGTGTCCTAACGGGGTAGTCTGTCTCTGTAAGCTGCTACTGGGACTGCAATTGGCCTTTATGCTTCATCCACAGCCACTACTGTAGTCAGGCACTGAAGAATTTTGCCCATCTTTGAATCACATGTGAAGGGACAAGCCCAAGCACCAGTGCAATGACTTGGTGCTTACCTCCCTTTTATTCTACTCTCTCCATGTTGTACTGCCTGGGTTTGTGGGAGGAAAGATGTGGGCAATCCAATGCTACCAAGACCACTGTGCCACATCACAGCTGGAGTTTATAACTTGGAAACACTTCAGTCAGCCTCATGTGAAGCCTGCCAGTATAAATTCCAATCAACAGGTGCCACAGATCTCCACTTGGTACTAGTGCAGGTGTAGAGGCTCTTTTTATGAGCACTGGTCTGTATACATGGAATGTTATATGTTATGGGTTTTCTAGTGTGTTTTTTTTTTTTTTTTTTATCAACCTGGTGCTGAGTACCAAGACACAGTCCTGTGTACATTTTTGGGCCTTATTATTTAGCACCTGGAATCTTGCTCCTTGTTGTCTGCCTAATATTTGAGATAGGGTGGTAAAGCCAATTCCTTGGCTTCTCTGGGATGATGCTGTTGTGTTGTACCTGAATTACACATCTGCAGAGACCTATGCAGTCTCAACAGTGTGTTTAAGATGGACGCACAGCTGGTGGTGATGTAGATCAAAATAGTAGTCTGTTCCATCAGGGTGCAACTCTCCACCTGATGTGGAGGCCATGTCTAGATGATCCATCTGTGAGTTCTGGCCTGAGGATAGGGTCCTTTGTATTCTAACTGGTGCTGGGTCTCAGCACCGTGTGACTGGTGCTGAGTACTAAGATGAAGTCCTATGCTTACTTTTCTGCCCTGCTATCCTACAGTTGGAGTCTCTCCATTGTCTGCTCAAGGTGGGTGGGGTGGGAGAGGCGGTTCCTTGGCCACCCAGGCTGACACGAAGCGTCATTGCACCTGGTTCTCACAGTTGCAAGGATCTGACCAGTCTAGAACATTTGTGCCAGGCCTTCATTCTGCTGATGGCAACACAAGCCCAAACACTAGTACATCACACCAGGGCACAGGTATTTTCCTGGTGCTGAGGAAGGTCTCAAAGGCTCCATCTGTGAGTAAGGACCAGGAGATAAGAGTCTGTAGGCTCTGTACTGAGTCTTACTGTGGTGAGCCTGGCACTAAGTTAGAAGGGAAAGTCCTATGGGGTCCTTTCTGGCACTAAGTTTTACCATGGTGGGTCTGATATTGGGTTTCAAGTCTAAGATCTGGATTTAATTCCCTGTGCCTATCTCAAGTGGGAGGCCTCTCTCTCTGGGCTGCAATGCTTGGAGTTGGGTGTGTGGGGGGGAGTGACAGAGGCAACTGTTTCCTTCCTATATTCTTCAGTGCCAAGCTCTGTGGTGTCTTAACTCTTGTGTAGGTGGTTTGGTGTGTGAATAGTTATTAAAATTGGTGACTGCGGAACAGATTGTGAAAACATAGTAGCCACTCTCTTGTTTCCTGCTAAGAATATATTTTAAGGTAGAAACTTTTAGTGCTCTGAAAAGACATAATTCATTTATTTTTAAAAAGTTATTTGAGTAAATCTGCACCAGGCTTTCTTCTGGGAGCTGGATATGTAGTTATGAATCAGGCAAATTAATTCTGGCTCTAAAGGAGCTTATATTCAATAAGCAAAGAAATAAATATATTGCCCAGAAATAAATATATTGCAAAGAATTAAAGCAGAGTGGTGTGATAGAAATGAGAAGGTGTTTATTGTAGTCCTTGTAGCCAAGAAAACCTCCGTGAAGAGCTGACATTGAAATTTAGATCTGAATGATAAGGAGAAGCCAGCTAGGTGAAAATCAAAATGAAGAACTTCTCAGAAAGAAGCACTAGTACCATGGTATTAACACAGGAATGTGCTTGGTGGACAAATTGGAGAAACAGGAAATTTGAAGGAGAGAGTGATCTGAGACCAGATTGGAGAGATATGGAAGAGTAAAAATACACAGGACTTTGTAAACTAGATGAGAAGTTCAGATTTTAAGTATGGTGCAAGCTCTTGTTTTCTTTTTAGGCAGGGGAATGCATTATGTCCAAAAAAGATTATTCTGAGTGTCATGAAGGAATGGTTTGTGGAATGGAAGCCAAGAGGTGAAGCTGAGAGATGTGTTTGGAGGCTACTGCACTACCTGGGTGAATGATGCTAGTAGATTTAGAGGAATGGAGAGAGGTGGTTGAATTTGTTTTATGATGATTTGATGATACAGTGATGAGAAAGCTTATATGAATTAAATGACATCAAGCAAAAGAGGTAAAGATATACTGTACCTTCATAGGGCATACTTGCTTCTGGGCAGTATTCAGGTAACTCATCTTTGATAATCTGTTTACAGTTATGTTAAGTAAATTATTTATCTTACTGGGTACTCTATTAATATTCTGGGGATAGTGAAAGTAAATATTATAGACTACATAGCTTAAACAACAGATATGTGTTTCCCAGAGTTTGGAAGTTTGGGAGATTAGATTCTTGTGTGGGCATTTGTCTTGGCTTGCAGATGGTGATCCTTATTTGGGTACCTCTCTCTCTTCTGTCTCTCTGTCTCTCCCTCTCTCCTCCCACCCTCCCCACTCTTAATCCTCTCTTATAAGATCACCAGCTCCATCGAAATAGCTCCTAACTCTAGTTAACTCCTGAAAGTCTCATTTATAAGTCCATGATAGTACTTCACCATATGAATTTTGGGAGTGATATAATTTACTCTGTGGTAAGCAACAAAAAGTAAAAACTGGGTGTGTTGTAACCAAATAAATAATCTTGAATTATTCTTGGTAAACTATTAGAAAAATTATACTAGAATAAAACTATAAGATTATTCTATTTATTATTTTATGTTGTATATCTTCTTATACAGTGATGCTTATATAAGATAGTTTACCTTTGGGAACTCCTCATGAAATTTCTGTCATTAGAAATATAGATTATTTTTATAGATTATTGGTATTCAGATGTAACATTTTTTGAACACTTTGAACAGTTAGAGGAAGAGGAAAAAATGGTCATGGGATACGACATGTGTTTTTTTTTTTTAATGATTCATTTACCTATTTGAAAGTCAGAGTTACTGAAAAGAGAGAAAGGAAGAGAGAGATCGTCCATCCACTGGTTCGCTCCCCAAGTAGCTGCAACAGCCAGGGATGAGCCAGGCTGAAACCAGGAGATGGGATAGGAGATTCTTCTGTGTTTCCCACTGTGGTTGGCAGGAGCCCAAGCACTTGGGCCATCCTCTGATGCTTTTCCAGGCCATTAACAGGGAGTTAGATTGGAAATAGAGCAGCTGTGACATGAATAGGCGCCCTTATGTGATGCTGGCATTATAGGCCATGGCTTTACCCACTATACAACCATGTCACCCCCTACATTGTTTTTTTTATTTTTTAATTTAAAAAAAATTTATTTATTTTTTATTATTTTTTTTTTTTGGCAGGCAGAGTAGACAGAGAGAGAGAGAGAGACAGAGAGAAAGGTCTTCCTCTGTTGGTTCACCCCGCATAGCTCGCTGATCCGAAGCCAGGAGCCAGGTGCTTCCTCCTGGTCTCCCATACGGGTGCAGGGCCCAAGCACCTGGGCCATCCTCCACTGCCTTCCCAAGCCATAGCAGAGAGCTGGACTGGAAGAGGAGCAACCTGGACAGAATCTGGCACCCCAACCTGGACTAGAACCCAGGGTGCTGGCGTCGCAGGCGGAGGATTAACCTATTGAGCCACGGCGCCGGCCCCTACATTGGTTTTGAATAACTACCAGAATTTACATATGCTGTGATGTGTAGCCCTAACTTCTAAAACTTTTTCTAACCTAAAATAGGCATGAAAAAGATCAGATAAAAAGCCTGTAGCTTGGTTTCCCTTTCTGTGCCTGCCAAATCTTTAGCTGATGATAGATGAGTGGGCAGAGACACAGGCTTCAAATGCTTTACTCTCCTCTGCCTTTTAGAAAAAAAAGATATTCTGAGATCAGTTAACCAGAGCTGAATGTCACAGTAGAGTGGTGACCACGGTGGTCAAAAATAAAGAACCGAGTCTCTTGGTTGGTGAGTTCACAACAGCAGGCAGTCAACAAGCACTCTTTTATATTAGGGAGTTTTGTAGAAACTAGTAGTGATATAATTAGTAAATTTTAGATTTGAAATCTTAACTTCGGCATGCAGTCTTTATTTTTTGAGCTAGATGGTTGAGTTTTATATGTTTAGAGAGCAGTCAAATGCTAGTTACGAATTATCAGTTTCCTACTTCTCTGCTTCTTTAGTTCTTGGGGGATTTCCACACCTCTCTTCCTGCCTTGCTCCATCACAGCCTTGGCTTCCTGTTTCCAAAGTCTGCTCTGTCTCAAGTGGTAGAAAATGGTGAAGAGCAATTCAGAGAGTTTTCTATTTTGAAATGGTACAACTTTGCCTTTGACTTCAATTGAAGGAGAAAAATGGAATTTTCTTTTTCTAGAAAGCACCTGGAATTACAGTATACAAATGTTTCATAGAATGGGTTTTGATAGGAGGATTCAGTGAGAAGAAATTGTTCAGGGAACTGATTGGGAAGCAAAGAAAATGAAAATAAATGTCAGAGATGAAAGTGACTCTCTGGTCTGAAAAATATAGAGAAGGCAGAATGAAGATGAAACCAAGAAAAAAAGAAAATAGGATCTCCTTTTTTTCCCCATACCCTTTCAACTTGAGAGGATATGTGTGATCCATTGAAAAGAGCAAAGTGGCTGAGATATGGCTGATTGAAACCCAAAACTTGTGAGAGCAGTAGTGGCAATAAATAAGCAATAAATTGCAAAAGGTCCATACCTTGTCCTCTCTGTGCCTTCTTAAGGAAGGTGATGGTCATGTCATAATGATAGGACTAAGAATCAAAGGGATCACATAAACAAGACTAACGTCTGAAAATACCAACCGATAGAACAAAAAAGGAAGAGAACGATCCAACATGGGAAGTGGGATACACAGCAGACTCATAGAATGGCGATGTCCTAAATAACACTCTGGCCTCAGAATCAGCCCTTAAGGCATTCAGATCCGGCTGAAAAGCCCATGAGAGTATTTCAGGCATGGAAAGCCAAGAAACTCTGGCAAAAACAAATAAACAAACAAACAAACAAAACCCTAAATGAAAGATCTCTGCGAGTGAGATCCCAGTGGAAAGAACAGGTCATCAAAGAAGGAGGTACCTTTCTCTGAAGGGAGGAGAGAACTTCCACTTTGACTACGACCTTGTCTAAATATGATCAGAGTCGGTGAACTCAAAAGGCTTCCATAGCCTTGGCAACTCATGACAAGTGCGTAGGGTGATTACTGATGCCATAAACAAGAGTGTCAATTTGTTAAGTCAACAACAGGAGTCATTGTGCACTTACTCCTCATGTAGGATCTCTGTCCTTAATGTGCTGTACATTGTGATTTAATGCTATTACTAGTACTCAAACAGTATTGTTCACTTTGTGTTTCTATGTGGGTGCAAGCTGTTGAAATCTTTACTTAATATATACTAAACTGATCTTCTGTATATAAAGAGAATCCAAAACGATCTTGATGTGAATGGAAGGGGAGAGGGAGCGGGAAAGGGGAGGGTTGCGGGTGGAAGGGAAGTTATGGGGGGGAAGTCATTGTAATCCATAAGCTGTACTTTGGAAATTTATATTCATTAAATTTGTCAGCTCATTATATCAGACATTGATGAATGTTATATTTTGCAAGTGTGTTTAGTTAACTTTATTAATATTTTTAGGTGTCAAAATTACCTAAATGATACTGCTGTGAGGTATAAATGCCACCTGCTTAGTATAATGGATTTTTCCTAAAGCTGCTCCTTAGCCATTTGCTCTATACCTGACCCCAGGTGACAACATTTGTCTATGACTTCAACTATTATTTATTGTATGCTTTTTAAACCCATATTTCAGTCTTTTAGTTGAACTCTAGACCTACTTCTTCAATGGCTGTAGTCTTCAAGCCCTGTTTTGAATGCTAGTTTATGTGTATGTGCATACACCTCACAAATTCAGCATCTATCATTCTGAATAGCAGTCTATCTGAATTTGTAATCAGAGATATAATTCAAATTCAGAGTACAGAGCTGTTTGAAAACTCTGCACCCCACATTGAAGAAAAAGGATCTATTATTTTCCTCAAAGTCCCTGTTATTGACAACTCTAACCCTGTGAAATTAGTATCTGTTTTGATGTCAATTTATGCCACAATGGCTCCCATCCATTCCACCTCTTTCTACTGTTTGCATTTGGCCCAGGCCACTCCATCACTCCCTCCTTGGTTGGTGATCTCATCCCCTGCTTGGACCGGATAAATTGCCAGAGGCATTTTTGTGACAACCTTTGAGTTCTGTAGACAGAACACTTTGACTGAAATAAGGAAACCGAGGGAGGAAGAAATCAGGGTCAGGGCTTGTAGACTATATGTCCACTCAACCTGCAATCAGCAGTCACTAAATATTCTATCTTTGAACCCCTGATTCAAAGCAACAGAAGACAAGGAATGATGAGTAATATCTGAAACTATCATAAGCTGAATTCCATTTCTATCTACACATGTAGTATTTTGTGCTATAATAAGTAGCATTTTGTATAATGTAATAAATATCTTTCTTAAAGTATTTAACTTTAAGGAAACCACCAGTGTATCTGAATGAATGTGGAGTATGAAACTAGTGTCATAGCTGCTTTGCCATTAACTAAAACAATTATCTCTTGGACATTTCCAGTTGGAAGCTCTTCAGGTATTTCGTACTCACAGGGGGTGAAAATGACTTGACCGCTGAGTACTAGAAAAATGTATGTCACCCTATATTCCTTACACATCCTTAAATTGTCCTAAGTTGAATGTGCTATCTCTTGATGATCTACCTACAACATAGTGGGGCCTTTGCCTGGGTCTCTGAGGGACTATGTGAAATATGGCTCCCAGCTGACCTGTAATGAACATGTAGGATGAGTTGGAAATGAACCTTTGCTACATTAAATCACTCAGATTATGTGATTATATTTTCATAGCTTAATGAATCCTATCTTAATACAAGGACTAGAAGAAACCTCTTGATTTCCATCCCCGGCCCCAAGCATGCATCTCTCCGTTTATCCACAGCAGTAAACAGTATCATATCATGCCAATATCATGCCAATAAATTGATGTTTTACTTGATTCCTCTTTTTATATCATCAATATATGTACTGTCCATTGATAATCCTTATATGCTCTACCCTTGAAATATATCCCAAATCTCATTCTGGTGATCTCCATTTGTCCTCTACCATGCTAGGGAGCCACCTTTGCTTTCTTGGGTTGCTACAATAACTTTGTAAATAATTGTTCTGCTTTTGCTTTTTTACAATATCCATCTAATATATCCACAGCAGCTCAAGATCAGCTAAAAACGCATATTAGATGTTTCTTCCAAGCTTAAAACTGTACAGTAACTTTCCATTGTACTTGGAGACAACTGCCCAAGGACTAGCATTGTGGTGTAATGGGTTAAGCTTCCACCTGCAAGATGGCATCCTGTATGGACACCAGTTCAAATCCTGGCCACTCCACTTCCAATTCGGCCCCCTGCTAATGTGTCTGGGAAAGCAGAGGAAGATGCCTCAAGTTGTTGGGACCTTATACCCACATGGGAGACCTGGATGAAGCTCCTGGCTTCGGCCTGGCCCAGCCCTTGCCATTGCAGCCATTTGGGGAGTGAACCAGTGGATAGAAGATCTTTCTCTCTCTCTCACTCTCTCTCTAACTCTCTGTGACTCTGGCTTTCAAATAAATAAAAAATAAATAAAATAAATTCATATAAAAAAAGCAACTGCATAATCTAAAGCAGCACCCCAGTGATACCTGTCATTCTTTCTCATAGTACCCTGTTTAGTTTCTTCGTAGCACAAAACAATAACTGAAATTATTTTTAACGTATTTGTTTACTAGTTCATCTTTTGTTTACTAGTATAATAAAACTTCCATTAGAGCAGGTAAATTTTCTGTTTTGTTCATTCTTACATTCCTAGTAGCTAAAATTGTACTTGGCAAATAGTTGGGAATGAATAAATATTTGCAGACCGAGTAATAAATTACAAAGGAGATGGTATAGGGCATGTTTACCAACCTTAATGCTCTACTTTTGTTTTTCTCTTTTTTGTTTTTATTTTTTAAGTTTATAAGTAGAAAATTAAAGTGTACCACAGTCAGACTCCAGCCCTAGGAAAGATTTAATGCAACATCACATTAGCCAGAAACAGAGAACAAATGAGGTGAAAACATTTGTTTTATCATTTTCCTAAGAATACGTATATGAAAATAGCATCATCACATGAAGCGATTCTTGTGTCAGTTATTGCTATGGAAATGAAAAGTTCTGTTGTAAATGTGGATATCCTTAAAATGGCCAACAACTCCAAATTTCGTAAGCATGTTGTTGAATCAATCAGGTAAAAACCTACATTGTCTTTGGAAAACATATTATGGTACAGAGACAGTTTTATAGGGTTATTTATTGTACTGTGTTGAAGCTGGAAGCTAAGGTATGGAATTCTTGCACTGGTGTTAGGTTTATAATGCAGGTCCCCTAGATGCTGTATTTTACGTCTCCTAAGCATAGTGGCTCACTTTTACTTAAGGCATAACTCACATACCTTCCTGGAATCCCACTCATGTGGTAAAGAAATGCTTATCTTTTCAATGAATTAAGAATTTTTCCAGTACCTAACAGGATAGCCTGAAAACAATTTACAACCTTGTGGACTACTTTTGTAGCATTTTCTTTTTGCCTCCCTTCATAGTTGATCTCTCAAAATATTTTCTTCTCTGTGTCATCTATTCTAGGTATAATTAAGGAATTATTCTCATCTTGATTGGTACATGTTGAACTTCTTTACAGTAACTTTAAATCACTTGCGAATCAAATGTTTTTATCTTAAAGATACCTACCCGTTGAGATATGAAGCATGATTATTTTACTTTACTATGCCTTAATACAGCAAAAGAATTCTAGCTTTCCTCATTAAACTCTGTATATAGCTTATAGATCAAGTATATTTTAATGATAGATGTTCATAGGGCCTGATTATGTGTGTTCTACTTCAAGTAAAATATGGAAAGAGGACTTAATCTTGAGGAATGAACTAGCAAGGAAGCAACTGCCTCAGAAGGCAAATATGCTGTTCTTACCTGAAGAGCCCACATTTACAGCTCTCTCAAGGCTATTTAAGTTAAATGGACTGCTCTATATGATGGATTACAACTGAGGAGTGTTCATCTTATACCTCTAATCAAAAGAAGTAGAATCCTTAGAAGTCACTAATTCACAGTAATTAATTTATTAACAACTAAGTGTTGATGTCTATTAGTTGTAATGGGAATTGGAATGGATACGATGAAAATAGCTTTGTATGTTTGCCATAAGATGCTAATAATTTAGAAAGAAATGAAACAAATCACATACTTACTCTTTAATATAGTTGAACTGATAAAAATGTGCAGGAAATGTCTGAAACAGACTGTAGAAACACAGAAGCATATGTAGCATTTATGGATTTCATATATTTGTATTATTTATTTTACTCTTTTTTTTTTTTTTTTTTGACAGGCAGAGTGGACAGTGAGAGAGAGACAGAGAGAAAGGTCTTCCTTTGCCGTTGGTTCACCCTCCAATGACCGCCATGGCCGGCGCGCTGCGGCCGGTGCACCGCGCTGATCCGATGGCAGGAGCCAGGTACTTATCCCGGTCTCCCATGGGGTGCAGGACCCAAGCACTTGGGCCATTCTCCACTGCACTCCCTGGCCACAGCAGAGAGCTGGCCTGGAAGAGGGGTAACCGGGACAGAATCCGGCGCCCCAACCGGGACTAGAACCCGGTGTGCCGGCGCCGCAAGGTGGAGGATTAGCCTAGTGAGCCGTGGCACTGGCTTATTTTCCTCTTAAACTTTGCTCTACCCCTTAAAAATGAAAAGTCATACCTATCAGGTGTGAGTTTACAAATAAGAATTTTAGAAAAATTAGTCTGGGGCCGGCGCTGTGGTGCAATGGGTTAAAGCCGCAGCCTGCAGCACCAGCATCCCATATGGACGCTGGTTCATGTCTCAGCTGCTCCTCTTCTGATCCAGCTCCCTGCTCTAGCCTGGGAAAGCAGTAGCAGATGGCTGAAGTCCTTGGGCCCCTGCACTCATGTGTGGGAGACCCGGAAGAAGCTCCCGGCTCTTGGCTTCGGATCAGCTCAGCTCTGGCCATTGCGGTCGTTTGGGGAGTGAACCAGCAGATGGAAGACCTCTGTCTCTCTCTCTCACTCTTTAACTTTCAAATAAATAAAATAAATCTTTAAAAAAGAAGAAAAGTTAGTCTGAATCTTCTCCAACTGTCCTGTTCTTGTGAGTAATTATATACCAATCACTTGACTTCTCTTTTCCTTAAATATTATTTGAAATAGAGTATTGACAAATATTTTATAAGAAGCATAAGATAAATGCAAAAATATTTCTGGTATAGAAACATACATCCCAAGCAATTATAATTTTAAAATATCATTTGCTTAGAACAATTGAAATTTTTGAGATTTGTCATATCATTTATTTTCATCAAATTCCATCATCAATATTAGCTGTTATTTAGCAAAAATTCAGTCTTAGTAATTTTTTAAAAGATTTATTTAATTATTTTAAAGTCAGAGTTATGAGAGTTGGGGAAGAGACTATCTGTTGTAACTACTCAAACTCAGTGTCTTCAAAATTCTATATGAAACTTCATGTAATAGATGCTCAAAAATATTTATTAAATGAGAGAATAACTAAATGCATAATTTCAAATCTTTTCCTGAATTTCTTATTTTGAATTTTATCTTAATGTCTCAAAACCTTAATCATCTCTTTCTCTGCATTGTTAATCATAGTATTACCAATATTACTGCTGCAGTATCTCAATTCCACTTCATTCACTAAACATAAATGTACTGCATGTATATTATTTTCTACAAATAAGAACAAAGTAGTTCATGTGATCCTAAAATTTGGCTTTTTTATTTAAGAGAGAGAGAGAGAGAGAGAGAGAGAGAGAGAAAGGGAGAGAGAGAGAGAGAGAAAGAGAAAAAGAGAGAAAAAGAGCTATCACTTATCTTCTGATTTACCCCTCAAATGCCCAAAATAGCCACATCTGGTCCACGTGAAAGCCAGGAGCCAATGCTCAGTCAGAATCTTCCACATGGATGGCAGGGATCCAAATATTTGAACCATCACCCATTGCCTCCCAGGATTTACATTAGCAGGAAGCTATATCAGAAACAGGTAACCAAATCTTGACTCAAGTGCTGTAATATGGGATTCCAAGGGGCATCTTATTTGGTATGCCAAATGCCTGCTCCTTTTGAAAATTTTAAGGATTATTTTGTTTAAAAAATCTGATTACCTTGCAATATTTTGTTTAGAAGAGCATTGAATTGTGTTTATAAAGTAAGTTAAAAATATGTTACTGTAAAAAATGAAAAGAAAACAGAAAAGAGGAGGAATGGATAGAGGAAATTATCATATTCTTGGACTTGTATTTATGAAATTAATGAAATCTCTTCTTAATATATTAATAAATATAATAGTCATCTTCAACAAGAGAAACTATATCTGAAAAAAATCAATAATATTTTTATGTGGCATAGTGCAAAATTTTCAGCACCATATACACAACATAAATTGATCAAACCAGGAAGATTGCCTTTCCATTCCTTAATCTTTCTTGTGTTTGGTGGATTTCTTCTCCTTTCTTCTAGTTCTTCACAGAGTATTTTGTGTGTTATTGCGACAGGTGGTAGCCCAACTATGTTATGGAACGTGAGAACTTCTTACTTCTATGGGACTGTGTTTTGGTAACTGTTATCCCAACCTCCTTCTGTCATCTTCCCTGCACCCTTCTCAGCTCTAGTAATCATTATTCTAAGTTCATGAATTTGGCTTTTAGTGAAGTAAATCCAAATATTGTATTAGTCTTCCTGGCACCAATCCAGACCTGTATTTCCACTAGCATCCAGTGTCTTCTCACTCTCATCCTAATTAATCTTAAAGAATAGCACTTACCTTATTAACTTTTTTTTGTGCAGCTATTTAAATGGTTCCACAGTGTCACAAACTAATTTGGAAACCCCTTAGTTTGCTGTTCCATGACCTGGCCAAACCAAGTGTGTTTAATAACTTTCTTCTTGCACTTTGTTTTGCAGACAAACTAGACTCAACAGTTCTCCAACATTTTGTCACTTGTCTAGCACTCATTCTCATCTTTCCATGGCAGGAGTTTATTTCCTCAAAAATTTGTTCATGTAAAATTTTATCCCCTTTTAAGGCCAATGCTATTATTCCTCTCTGATTTCTTCCTATAAAAATGCCTGTGTTCTCTCTGTCCTTTAAATTTCCAAGGTAATTTCTTTGTTCCTCCTATGATTTTTTTCTAGATTATTATTCTGCTGTTATGACTTTTTAAAATTTTTTAAAAATTTGTTACCACATGTTGCAGTTTTGATGTTTATTCTGTATCTGCTTGAGGTATCCTACACATGGCTCCATTATTCACAATAAACAGCATAGTACCTTTCACACAGCAAACATAATGAATGAAGGGGTGACCTTACTAGTTAATTGGCAGTGTTAAAAATATTGTATAGGGGAGGCCGGCGCCGCGGCTCACTAGGCTAATCCTCCGCCTATCGGCGCCGGCACACCGGGTTCTAGTCCCGGTTGGGGCGCCGGATTCTGTCCCAGTTGCCCCTCTTCCAGGCCAGCTCTCTGCTGTGGCCCGGGAGTGCAGTGGAGGATGGCCCAGGTGCTTGGGCCCTGCACCCCATGGGAGACCAGGAAAAGCACCTGGCTCCTGGCTCCTGCCATCGGATCAGCGCGGTGCGCCGGCCGCAGTGCGCCGGCCGCGGCGGCCATTGGAGGGTGAACCAATGGCAAAGGAAGACCTTTCTGTCTCTCTCTCTCACTGTCCACTCTGCCTGTCAAAAAAAAAAAAAAATATTGTATAGGGGGACATATGCTCTCAGCTAAAATAATTTATTGGTATCTTAACTGTGAAAATTTAATTGATTCACCTGAATTTGTACAAATGACATTGAATTTATTTTATAGAAGTTATTTTTAAAAATTTATTTATTTATTTGAAAGAGTTACAGAAGGAGAAGGAGACACAGAGAGAGATCTTCCATTGCTGGTTCACTCCCTGGGTTTCCAAAACAGATGGGGCTAGGCCAGGCTGTAGCCAGGAGCCAGGAGCTTCTTTCAGGTCTCTGACATGGGTAGCAGGGGCCCAAGCACTTGGGCCATCCTCCACCCCTGTTTCTGGGCCATTAGCAGGGAGTGAATTGGAAGTGGAGCTGGAACATGAACTGGCACCCATATGGGATGCTAGCATTGCAGGTAGTGGCTTTACCTGCTAAGCTACAAGGCTGGCCCCATAGAATTTATTTTTAAACAAGACAGAGATTCTTAGCACGTGATTAAATTGTGGGCAAGTCACTTAGTGCTGAGACACTGTACTACTATATTTTCAGGCATACTAACAATCAACTAAGCTAACAGAGTTTGTAATTTCTAGCCAAATAACCAAATTAGAATATTATTTTGGTACAGAATTTCCTAGGTAAAATCCTGCTATATAGAGTTACACCTCCAAATTCACAGAGCTAATAATTTTCAGGCTGAAAGTACTTGCTGGTAGGTTGGTTAATTCAAAAGGCTTTCTCAAGTCTGCCATTTCCAGCTTTCTGTTCATTTAATTTGACAACATCAAGCTATAAGATGCTACACATGCTTTGACAAAAAGCATGTAGAGATCATCTTGATAATTTTGAGTCAGAGAATCTACAAGCTTATTCAGGATTCATAAGATTTTCAGTGAATGGGGACGATATTGTGTCTGGCTATGAGAAAAATCTGGAAGAAGAAAAGTGTTGCAGAAGAAAAATGAACTTCTATGTGGATGTATCCCTGGGAGCAGGCCTAGTACATACCATGGGATATATCTATAATTGCAACTGCTTTCCCATAAGACCCAAACCAGTCTGTCATTTGGTGGGCTTTTCTCTGTGGAAACACACATAAGGCTTTTATAACAGACATTTACAACATATGATCCCTGTTGCCTTTATAAACTCTCTGGCCTCATATAACTATTCCATACAATGAAGACTTCCATATTGCTTGATGATATATATTTTTATTTTATTTTATAAGTTTAGTAACAGTTCATTTCCTAGAATGATCCCTTGATTCTTGCAAACAATGCTGAAACTAATGTATGTCACTGATGAAATGCTTTCCTTTCCCTTGAGCCTGAATAAATCATTTCTGTGAGTTTGCTTCCATAGAATGAGGGAGGATATGATTCACACCTACTCTTCAAGCAGGCTTCTGCCCAGTTGCACAGTACATGATGTCAAAGCCACATGGTCATCCTGTGGATAAGCAGATTTGTATCAGAACAATCATATTACTCTAATTCTTTATGAATTTATTCATGGCCATGTTCCCTTAAGAAGGCACTCAAAGGAAACATTAAAACACAAGCAAATAGATTGAAATCTCAAAGAAAAAGATATTTTGCTTATTTCCAAAATGTACTGAGTTGGTTAAGTGAATGGTTGTTTGAACAAAGACTTTTTGCCTGGGGGGCTGACTAGAAGGCTTTTATGCTGAGGGAATCTTAGAAAATATGAAAAACATTGGAGCCTATTTCATGTGTGAGCTTCTGCAAGACAAAGGGCTATTCTCAAGCTCTCTGGGTTCCTTACAGACTCCCAGGAACCCATTCTGATTAGAGAAGTTTTACATGTTCTAATGACCATGGCAGTAGGTTAAAGGCCAAAATGCTTCTGAGTGCCATTCCTGGCTCTTTCAAATTGCTCTCTGGGTAGGATTGGGTAGCAGTTCATGAAACATTACAGTAGCTCTTGTATGTTAGGAAGATATTAAACTTACTTATTCCTTAAAATATACATTAGCATAATTACAAGGAAATTAAACTCAAAATATCAAGGATTATGAGAAAAATCCATATAAGAACTTTGTTAAAAGATATTTTTAATTCATTCTTAAGGACAAAATTGGTAAATAATTTTATTTTCAGTCCTTCCTTTGTTTTCTATTGGTTGCCTGGAGTGGTATTCTAAGAATAGTGTGAGGAGTCCAATAATCAATGGCTGATGTCTGCCATGGACTAGAGGGAGGAAGAAGAATGTTTCACATTTAATGACTTGGTATAGGTCTTTTCATGTTCTATTATTCTTTATAATGAAGGCAGAAATAGGATTCACAATGGCTTTGTTCTTCAATTTCATGTAACATCCAAAATAAAGAACTGAAAATCTATCCATAACCTTTGTTCAGCCCAATAGACGATACCCATGGCAAAATATTAAGCTAATAACTGGCATGAGATAATAGAAGTCTTACCTTCTTTATCATTTGTACAGCAAAATTTCAGGACTTATGAAAAGTTTAGATATATGACTATTTTTCAAAGTAATGATCTATTCCAAAGCAACATTTAAAAATCTCCCTACAATATAAAAGTAGTAATACATTAAGTGATTTCTAATTTTAAGCTTCTAACATCTATAATCATGAATAAATTACATAGAACATCCAGAATATTTTTTTCCTTCTTCATACTTCTCTCAAACTTGAATTTATGATAAATACATGTCTCCATCAAGTTGGAAACATCAAAAGAGACAGTTTAAATGATAGTAAGAAGTTGGGGAGGAGGAGAAAGAATCACTGCATGGATGAGCACTCTAATGTATATGATGATTATACTTTCAGTAATTTCAAATGTTGTCAAATTGGAGTTCTTATAGTTAGAAAAATGTGGCAATATAAGCTTATGCAGGTGTTTCATTATCAGGTCCCAAGATTCTGTTAAATAAAATTTCTCCCTTATAGAGAAAATTTAAGCGAAATGTATGTATAATAGACATTTGTTTATATACTGCTCAACCTCATTCCTTTTCCTGCTAATTACACCCTGACTTTTCAAAGGGGAATCACTCTACTCAAGGATTGATCCTTGCAGTTTGGGGCTGGATACATGACCAATATCCAAATAATCTGTGACAGTGTTTGTTTCAGAGTTAGGCATATGACACAAAGTGTGCTTATGGAAATCATCCAAGAGGCTTCTGCTATAACTACTAGGAAAGGAACCTTCTCAATCTACTGTGGTTTCTAATGCTAATTTGCTTCTGACCACCTTAGAGGGAGAGCTTGTTTATAAAGATGGTAACCAAAGATAGGGAGAGTAAGAGGTAGAAAGAGAGAATGAGAATTGAGACAGATAAAGATGACATCCTGTGGGCAACTGACATTGACACTGAATAGATGATGTTCTTTGAGAACAAACTATTGAGCTAGGTCTCTGCTTGTACTTTTCATCTTTCTGTCATAGATTCTTTTTAACTTAAGCCAGCTGGAATTGACCTTTCTGTTGCTTACAACCAAGAAATATCTGATTAACAAGTGTTTGATGTCTTATGATTTTGTAAATGTTGTTCCAGAAGTCACTTTAAACTTTTTTTCACAATGCCCATTTAGAGACCATTGGTTTCCAAGTGTTCTACTATGTTTTGGGTATTAGTTTGGATATTAACTGTCTGCTAATGGTCCAGGCGTTGAAGATTTGGTTCCAAAGGTCTCATGTTAATGGTACTACGAGAATGGGAACTTAATCTAATTCCATGAACTCTTCCAGCCTTTCCCAGAGGTAGAAGCAATGGGGCCTGCTCAAAATTGGACTTGAATTATCTTACCATTTAATTTTCAATTGTGGCATTTTTTTAAGGTGGGGCTTTTGGAAGGAATCACATTGGATCAGTAGATTGAGAACCCTATTATTGAATCATGTGGCTATATAAGAAAAGATAGAAACAGTTATAGACAAACATGCTCTCTTTTGCCTTTATGATGCTCTATACCAACTCAGGACTTTTCCAGGAAAACACCTGTCACAAGAGGCCAAACCAAAGAGCCTGTCCCGTTTTGAACTTGAACTTCCAAAACTGAATTAAATGAAGCTGTTTGTTTTATAAAGTTAGCTTCTTTTGGGTGTTTCATTGTAGTAATGAAAAGCTGATTAATATGTTTCTAGAATCATACTCTTGTATTAAGATATAAAATATCTACTCATATATAAAATTAGAACTACCATTAATAGATTTAGATTGAATTTGTATATAGAAGATTATGGTATTTATAATGATTCTAGTTATGACCAGGGTCATGACCTGGCTATAGCTGAATGATTGTTTTGATAGGGATTAGGTCTTCACACTATCATGATTAGCGATTTTATAGTATCTGAAATCTGCACTACTGGTAATTTATCTTCCTCTATAGTTTTTAAATGGTAGTACCCATGCATAAGAAATAAAAAAATAGTGATTAAAATGCAAATTTATTATTATCCATATAAGGAACTTCCAATAATTTCCAATTGCAGTACCCTCTGGTAAACTTAGCTGGAACACATAGCTAGAGGCATTTTGTACATAAGTTTAAATCTGGGTCATTAAAGCTAGACTATGTTAAAATAAAATAAATAATATTGACTTAGTTGCCAAGAATTCCAAGAGAGACTTATGAGTCTCTCTTTCCCTGACAATTGCCACCTGAATCTACTCCATACTTGGGAGAAATGAAAAGTACAGTGAATCTTAATAATTTTTTTACTAGCCCTATTGGATTCAGTAGTTCATGAGAAAAAAATCTAGTGCACTGTGAAATTTAATAAATAGCATTGTGTGATTGGCTAGACATACCTTTGCAAACTGAATACCTATCCAGAGGCTTATAATTGCTGTTCTAGGTAATGATTTTCATTTGATTGTGCCTTATTAGGTCTCATAGATGTAGAATAACTGGATTGATTTTACTAATAATGATAACTAATTGAATATCTATTATGTACAAGACGTAACGTGTACTATTTTAATTTTTTCTTTTGGTAACTTGTTGTTTACACATTCTTTCGCCATTTTTGAAGTGACTTTGACATGAGAGAATAGAACATGAATCCTTGACATAATGGTCTGTTACCAATTGTTAATTTTAAGCACTGCAATAAAAATCCCGGAGTCTTGTGATGCTACATTTACCTCCTTGCTCCTCTTACATTATTACTGCTATGCTTTTTAATAATAGATGTGCTTTTAATGAAAGAAAACATTACTGTTGTTGTCAAAATTAATATTCATTTATATTTGCAGAAGTACTAATTCTTTCACTTGCACATTGCCCTTCATTTCTTCTAGAATTTTTCCCCCCTTTATAATTTCTTTTAGTAAAAATCTGACAGATATAAATTTTGTGTTTTTATGTAACCAAATATTGCCTTTATTTCATCTTTATTTTTGAAGAATATTGTCACATAGGATTAGGAATTGGTAGTTCTTTCTTTTAGCACTTTCAAGAAGTCTTTTTATTGTTTTGGTTTTGATAATTTCTGTTGAGTTTTCTTTCAGCCTCATTGTTATTCCTTTGCATTTACAATTTCAGTTCACATTCTTCGAAAAAATCTTGACAGAAGATGAAGAGATATTAAAAGCTTATGTTAATTTTAATAAAAAAGTTATGCCATCTATCTCAAACTAATTTGCATTGAAAAAAATGAAAGAGATTTATAAAGTTATTGATCACGTATTGAAAGTAAATGAATGCTGTATATAAATAACAAATGTAAATAAATCTAATAAAAATGAAAGTTTGTTCTACTCACCAAAACAGCAAAAAAAAAAAAAAATTTGGGCTGGTGAATAAGAAATACATTGGAATCAGTTCTTTCTGTACCATTTTTATCACCAGTTTTTAAACATTTTTTTAGGCTCTTGTTTGGCCTGTATAAGCTTCAGTTAATCAGACATTTATAGCCACAAGAATAACTTTAAGAGGAAATAAAGGCTAACCAGGAGAGCGCTTCAAAACACATAAACATGGCACCCAAATAAAAGAGTTTGAAAAGTAGTACAAGATGCTCTTATTTTTTAGTGAACAAATATTTTTAAGAATTGCTATAATTTATTTGAAAAGCAAAGACAGGGGGCTATACAGAGAGGGAAACATCTCCAATATGCTTTCATGCCTCAGCTGCCTGAATGTGTTATGGCAGGACCAGACTGAATCCAGGAGCCTGGTATCAGTTTGAGTCTCCCACATAGCTAGCAGGAACCCAACTGCATGAGTCTCCTATTGCTTCCTGGGGTACAGTCTGAGATAAGATACAATTTTTCCAAGTGGTATCTTCACTAGAATCAAACACCAGTCCTGAAGACAATGCTTCTGAATTGTTGAAAATGTTTTTCCATCTTTCTCAGTTGTTGTGCATATATATGGCAAACAATCTATTTGGGGATAATCTAAATATGGCATACACCACATTTGTTCTACATGATGTTCTATAATTAGATTTTGTTAAAGATTTTATTTATTTATTTGAGTGGTAGAGTTACAGGCAGAGGGAGGGCAAGACAGAGAGAAAGGTTTTCCATCTGCTGGTTCACTCTCCAAAGAGCCGCAACGGCCAGAGCTGAGCCTATCTGAAGCTAGGAGCCAGGAGCTTCTTCTGGGTCTCCCATGCAAGTGCAGGGGCCCAAGCACTTCAGCTGTCTTCTACTGCTCTTGCAGTTCATAGCAGAGAGCTGGATTGGAAGAGGAGCAGCCGGGATACATACAGATGCCCATATGGGATGCCATTGATGCAGGTGGAAACTTAGCCCATTATGCCACAGCACCAGCCCCTGAAATAGAAATTTTTATGTTGAGTAAGTTAGAGAGTGTGTCTTTATGTGAAATCATGTTGAAATTTCACTTACCATTATATAATTATTTAGTATATATTACAGGATTGAATTATGACCTTTGAAAACATATAGTGAAGTTCCAATCTTGAAACATTAGAATATAATCTTATTTGGAAATAGGGTCTTTTCAGAATTAATCAGGTAAATTCAGATAAGTTCCTATTCGAATAGTATGAGCCTCTAATCTATACATGGCCCTGTTGATATCTTGATTTTGGATGTCTAGTCTCCAGAATTAAGAGATAAGAGTTTGCACTTTTAAAAAAAAATTATTTATTTATTTGACAGACACAGTTACAGAGATTTGGAGAGACACGTCTTCTATCCATTGGTTCACTCCCCAGATGGCCACAACAGCTGGGCTTGGGCCGGGTGAAGTGGGGAGCTTCAGCTTCACCTGCTGTCTCCAGGCCATTAGTGGGGAGCTGGGCTGTGGAGCAGCTGGGACATGAACCAGCGCCATGTGGGATGCCAGCATTGCAGGTGGCAGCTTTACCTGCCAAAGTCATAATGGTGTTCGCAATAATTTGTACTTTTAAGACATCTTGTTTGTGGTTTCCTAGGAAACTAATCAGGCTTTTTGAGGGAGAAAATTTCCATATGAAATTTTTAAAAATATAACTTTTTCAGTATTTCTTTTGAAAATTATTGACTGAAATAATAAGAAAATCTTAAAAAATAATTACATGTTACAGACTGTATCTTTAGTTTTCAGCTATTTGCCTAAAGTCTGGTTTTATTTGGTTAAATGGATTTTGGGAATCTGTATTGATGTCTTGCTTCAGCTGAAAAGTCGTAGTCACTATTCAAATTATTTTCATTAAATTGTTTCTATCTTCTTCTGGGCTCCAACTGTTGCCAGATACTTGAACAGAAATATGAGGCACCTAGGGTCACAGAGTAACATACATTTTGATTGTAGCCTCTCTAAGGCTACAAGGTTGTTACAGTGTTGAACATGCCTACATAGATTCTTATAATGACACATTTTTTTCTTCATTCCTTGCATGCTCTTAATTCCATTTCACCTGGGAACATCTCTACCACACAACTGCACATAGTGTATGACAATTCCCTTACATCTCATGTCTCACAATTTTTCTTGGATTTGTCAGCCTCTTTTTCTGTTTCTGTTCAGAATTGGTTGTGTCTGGAGCTAGCATTGTGATGCAGTGGATTAAGCCACTACTTATGCCAGCATCCTGTATAGGAGGGCTGTTTTGAGTCTCAGTTGCTTTGCTTTCCATCCAGCTACTTGCTAATGTGTCTGGGAAGGCAGCAGAAGATGGCCCATGTCTTTGGGTTCCTGACACTCAGGTAGGAGACCAAGATGGAGTTCCTGGTTCCAGGCTGTGGCCTACCCCAGACATTGCTATTATGGCTGATTGGCTTCAGTGTGAAGTAGGCTTCTCTTTTCTCTCCCTGCCCAACTAAGAAAGTTATATTTTAAATTTTTCCTTTCCCTTAGTGCTCTTAATGACCTGCATCTCATCAGCTTTCCTTGATTAGATTGCTTTGTTTCACCACTGAATGAAGTTTTGTGTAGGTCCTTTCACAATTTTTCTTTGCACAAGTCATGGATATCTATTAATACACAAAGAACAATAAAAATCAGGTAGTTAATTGAATCATCTTAATGACCAGAGACATAAAGCATGATGAATTAACGGTCACACCTGGGACAGACTTGCCAATAAGGCAGCTTTATCAGGTAGTGAGAAGGTGAGAAGAATGGAGAGATGAGGAAAGAGATGGCAAGAAATACTGAAGTTTTGGATTCATGCTAGCCAGATCTAAAATGCCCCATCCTTGGGTTTCTCAGATGCAAAATCAAGGGCTTTTAAATTGGCCTCTCTTCTGGAATATCATGCTTTTTTATTAGCAACCTTAGAGTTTGTCAGAGTTAAATATGCTGAAGTGCTTCTAGGCACTTTTCAAGAAAGTTTATATTTCTGAAAGGCAGGGTTATATAAAGAGAGAGAGAAACTGATGGAATGATATTTCATCTACTGGTTCACTCCCCAAATGCACTTAACCCTTGCTTTGAGTCAGGCTGGAGCCAGGCACACATAGCTCAAGTTGATTTGCCACTTGCATGGCAAGGACTGAGGTATTTGAGCCATTATCTGCTGCTTCCCAGGGTATGCATTAGCAGGAAGCTTGATCAGAGTTGAAGGTGGGTCCAGCCCAGGCACCCTGATGTGGGATATGGCTGTCCCAAGCAGTGGCTTAACACACTGCATCACAATGCTTGCCCTGATAGGTACTTTTGAAGCATGGCACATATTAAGACTGGGAAAGATTTCAATCAACTTGAGAGCCACCTTAAAATACCACAGCTTCTCTTCTTTGTATTACACATGATCTTCATGACTAGGGGTATTTAAAATAATTTATAGAACAAGAGATTTCATCTCATGACTGTCGCTCCCCCATTCGTGGAGGAACGACACTAAACCCTGCGCTGTTCTTTTGTCTGCTCAGCCCTTCCCGGGTTTGCTGCTGGTCCTTCCCTGGTTGGCTGCCGATCCCTCCACCTCCATGGAGGGGCAGCGCCCCCTGCCACTTTCCCCGCTTCCACGGAGGAGTGGCACACCGTCGGTCGGCTCTCTCAGGGGCTGCTCAGGTGTTCCTTCAGATGTTCCCCCGTGCATGTTGTCTCTCTCCTCCTTTATAGTCCTCTTCCACCAATCCCAACTCTGCTATCCACACACCGAGCATGCTGCTCTCCTCCAATCAGGAGCAGGATCGGCTCCTGCAGCTTATCAGTCAAATTGGCGAGAGAGGCAGCTGCGTAGAAGTTTACTCCTCCCCAGCGCCATATTGTGGGAGAGCAGATGCATAGAATAAGTCTTAATTCCAGTAACTTAGTCTAGTCTCAGTTGCTCCCCACAATGACAAATGTAACAGATGAATTATTAAAAATTTATTATGCAGAACTACTTATGGAAATGCTACTCATATATTGTTTTATAAATTCCATGCATATGATTAAATAAATGGTAGCAGTTTCCCCCTTCTTCCAAGGAAGAGTCAGAACATCATTTGAAATTCAAGTTTTCTTGCCCTCAAGCAAAAATTATCAACCTAAAGTTCTGGGAAGCAAATAGAATCAATTGTTTAAGAGGAGAAGGAATATAGGCTATATGTTTAAACTTAATTTTTGTTGTCCTAGAGACATACTGGAAAATAGAAGCTAGAATATTTTCTGGTAAACTTTTGTTTAAGAGGCAGGGTATCAGAGATTGGAACTGATGAGAGGTAATGAGGACTTGATGCTAAGTGTTTCGGACTCCAGGAGAATCTAACCATGTTCAGTTGTGCTGCCTACTCTGAATGGAAATCTCAGTGCCTGAATGCATTTCACATAAAGTATTTGCACTGGGCAGTTAGTACAGAAGAAAAGAGGTGACCGAGACATAATGTTTGACTTGAACTCCAAATTAAATTGTGTATGTGTGTGAACTATCTAAAGGGGTTTGGATAAGGGTTGCATATTTTTCCACAGAATGACTAATAATGACTTTCCTGCCAATTTGGTGAACTCGTTTCAATTTTATTTTCTTGACTCCGAAATATGGCATTATTTGTGCCCTCAATATTTTGAAACAATTTGTACCACTTCAAAAATATTTTTAAATTATTTCTTTGGTTCAAAAATGTATTTGATGCCTGGAAAATTACTTAGTTACCCATCACTGAGTCTAGTTAAATAAAAATTCTCTTTCAGGGGGCATTTTAAAGAGAATCCTACCTTGATTGGGAAATTAAGCATTCTCTTTTTAATGCTTGTATCTTTTTTTTTTTATTTGACAGGTAGAGTTGTAGACAGTGAGAGAGAGAGAAAGGTCTTCCCTCCATTGGTTCACTCCCCAAATGGCCGCCACAGCTGGAGCTGCGCCGATCCGAAGCAAGGAGCCAAGTGCTTCTTCCTGGTCTCCCACGTGGGTGCAGGGGTCCAAGCACCTGGGCCATCCTCCATTGCCCTCCCGGGCCAGTGCAGAGAGCTGTACTGGAAGAGGAGCAACCAGGACTAGAACCCGGCGCCTGTATGGGATGCCAGCGCCACAGGTGGAGGATTAACCAACTGAGCCACGGTGCTGGACCCTGATGTTTGTATCTTTAGGGTCTAAGACAGTACCAGGAAAATAAGCATGAAATAAATATATGTCGAATAAATGAGTTAAAGGATAGATGCATTAAAATGATCCATGGTGTTGGTATTAAATGAATATGTGGGTAAATTAAACAGTTATTAGAATATAATTTGTGTGAGTGCTGTATCAACCAGGGTATATATTTCTAGGGAATATTTAAAGAAATCAATGCTTAAACTCATTCATTTAACTTGCAATTACAATTCTTATTCATAATACAGATTTTAACCCATTCCTAGTGTGCCATCAGATTGGGAGCCCATTTAGTAGACACTCATTTGGAATTTGCAGCCCCTGTGATTTGGCCCCTCTTCTTGGCACTAAGGTGATGGCTGCTCATTCACCCTGCATCATTGTCACCTGGATTAGCTGGATCTTTTGTCCCATTCAGATAGTGATGTGTGGGCTTTTCCTCTCCAAGGTTGACTCATGCTAGAGCAGAAGGTGGGAATATTTCCATATTTGTATCTTTATGTGTCCTTTAAAAACTAAAACAAAACCCCAAATGAACTAAAGAGATGAACATTTTTCAATCACTGTGCTTTCAGAGACAATATTCAGGGATGGCTGGTCACACTGTTAGGCTGTGTTCCTTGTCTGACTTTATATTTCTAGCTGTTCTGTCTACTGACAAGAGAGCAGTTCATCTTTCTCTATGCCCTTCGTAGCATAACTGCTGTAAGGGGTATTTAATTTAGATTGAGAAAGGAATTGTAGAGAAAGCCCTGGCCTGGAAATTCTGACTGGAGTTATGTAACTTGTCCTTCAGTACAACTGCATGAACCTGATAATCCATTCTAAAACATTCTGAGTCTACTAAACATTTTACGTATTGCATGTACAATTTTAAAGAAATGATATTTTTTAAAAAACTGAAGCATAGGGCCGGCGCCGCGGCTCACTAGGCTAATCCTCCGCCTAGCGGCGCCGGCACACCGGGTTCTAGTCCCGGTCGGGGCGCCGGATTCTGTCCCGGTTGCCCCTCTTCCAGGCCAGCCCTCTGCTGTGGCCAGGGAGTGCAGTGGAGGATGGCCCAGGTGCTTGGGCCCTGCACCCCATGGGAGACCAGGAAAAGCACCTGGCTCCTGGCTCCTGCCATCGGATCAGCGCGGTGCGCCGGCCGCAGCGCGCCGGCCGTGGCGGCCATTGGAGGGTGAACCAACGGCAAAAGGAAGACCTTTCTCTCTGTCTCTCTCTCTCACTGTCCACTCTGCCTGTCAAAAAAAAAAAAAAAAAAAAAAAAAAACTGAAGCATAGTATAATTTGAGGTAGAAAACAGTTTTCCAGCACTTTGGGTAGCTTCTTTTTTAAGCTGTATGTATTTAGGTTTTGAAAATTAGGTTCAATGTTATATATGTTAGCAGTGGAACATTGCAGCACTGAAGTATTATTTCTTTTCTGCTTCCTGTTTTTTGGGTGAACAGCTCTTTTTTAGAAAGTACTTTGCTAAATGTCTTCCATTTACTTTATCATAAATATGCTGTCCTTTGAAAATTCTCTGGATAATAAAGGAAAATGACATTGCTCCATTGCAGTTATACTGATTTTTCTAAACAACTGAAGTCTGGGTTTGTAAGTATAAGATAGGTAGGGCCTATATATACTAATATTTATAGGTAGAAAAGTTAATATCCGTGGGATTTTTTTTTTTGCTAAAGCATCCTAGAAAATCTAGAAACAAAATACTCTAGAAAATCTATTTTCCTATACAATTCTGAAATTACTCTAGAAATGTTTTTTTTTTTTTTAAAGATTTTATTCATTTATTTGACAGGTAGAGTTACAGACAGTGAGAGAGAGAGACAGAAAGGTATTCTTTCCGTTAGTTCATTCCCCAAATGGCTGCTATGGCGCTACGCCGATCCGAAGCCAGGAACCAAGTGCTTCTCCCTGGTCTCCCATATGGGTGTGGGGGTCCAAGCACTTGGTCCATCCTCTATTGCACTCCCAGGCCACAGCAGAGAGCTGGGCTGGAAGAGAAGCAACCGGGACTAGAACCCATATGAGATGCCGCTGCCACAGGCGGAGGATTAACCAAGTGAGCCACAGTGCCAGCCCCTCTAGAAATGTTTTTAAACATTACTTATCCTACTTTGATCAGACATATTCAGTGAAAACTTTTTTTTTCTTTCTTTCTTTTTTTTTTTTTTTTAAGATTTATAGGCGGTTAGGCCCCTGTTGGAATGAGGAAAGGAGAAGTCCCATTAAGCATGGACAAGATGCTTACCTCTCTTCCAGAAGCTGCGTTTAGCAGGACAAAAGTGCAAAATCCACTCTTCTGAGTTTCTAGTTTTATCATGAGAATAGAGAGAAGAAATTATCCATCCCACCATTCTGATTTCTTTTTTGTTTTATCTTGAGCAGGCTAGACAAGATTATTCTGGCCTTCTGTTGAATTTGTCCCCACCTTCAGATACTTGTTAGCTGAATTGTGCTTAAAAGACCCCACTTTGACCAGTTTCTCAGGTCTTCCTCTCCTGCACCTCCCCTCCTGACATTGCTGCAGGAGGTTTCTGACTTAAATGCATCTTGCTTTGCTTAAAAAAATATTATTTATTTGAAAGAGTTAGAGAGAGAGAGAGGGGAGGGAGGGAATAAGGGAGGGTGGAAAGGAAGGAAGGGAGGGAGGGAGGAAAGAAAGGGAGCGAGGAAAGGAGGAAAGGAAGGGAGGGAGGGAAGGAGGAAAGGAAGGGAGGGAGGGAGGAAAGGAAGGAAGGGAGGGAGGAAAGGAAGGGAGGGAGGGAGGGAGGAAAGGAAGGGAGGAGAGAGTGAGAGTGTGAGAGAGAGAGAGAGAGAGAGATATGAATGAGAATCCTCATTCTGCTGGTTCACTTCATAGATGGCTGCAACTGCCAGGGCTATGCCTGGCCAAAGCCAGGAGCCAGCAGCCAGGAGCTTTTTCTAGCTCTCCCACCTGGGTGACAAGGGCTTTCTCAGGCTGTTAAAAGGGAGCTGGATTAGAAGTCAAGCAACTAGGATACAAACTAGCACCCATTATGGCATGCTGAATCAGAGTGGCTTTACCTGCTACACAGTAGTGCTGATGCCTAAACCTCCATTTTCATCTGAATGCCCTGTTACAAACCTCCCCTACCCTGAGCTGAACTTTTATACTCAGTAGTCAGTTATGAAATTTGGAACGCTTCAGAAAAATTTAATTTTATTTTCATGTGACTATATTTCAACAATTATAACCCCTGTTTCTGCTTGTTTTTCATAACTAAATGTATCCAATTTCTTACTACTTTATTCACCCTTTAGAGACCTATTAATTTTCATTTTTTACTCAAGTTTTTTTTTTTTTTAAAGATTTATGTATTTGAAAGTGGGAGTTACAGAGTGAGAGGGAAAGGGAGAGATCTTCCCTCCACTGGTTCACTCCCCAGCTGGCACAACGGCTGAGGCTGGGCCAGGCTGAAGACAAGAGCCAAGAGCTTCATCCTGGTCTCCCACATGGATGTCAGGGGGCCAAGCAGTTGGGCCTTCCTCTCTTGCTTTCTCCAGCCATCAGCAGGGATCGGAGTCAAGTGGAGCAACCAGGACTGGAACTGGCACCCTTATGGGATGCCAGTATTATTGCAGGCGGTGGCCCCCACCCTCTGCACCCTGATGCTGGCATCTTAAGTTTTAATTATGAAATTTGCAGGAATTGGAAAGAAACATACAGAAATGTCTTGTGAACTCTTGCCCCATCTTCCTCAATGTTAACATCTTGTGTAACTGTTACACAATGTCAAGCCTGGGAAAGTCTCTGGAACTGTAGGAACGTAACCCACAATAAGTGTAAATTAGCAAATATATGAGGCTTAATCCATTCCATTAGCCCACTTCTTTATTGATATTCCCTGGTACTTTTCTACTGGCTCAATCCAGAATTTAAAGCCTTCCTGTCTCTGTTTCAGCAGAGCTGAGTTCAGTCTCTCTTCCTTACTGCAGCAGTCTTGAATGAAGTCGTCTTTGTCTGTTTTATTCCTTCTGGTACAAATTTTCTCTGTCAACGCAAGAAGGTAGTATTTCTTAGAACACACTGAGAGGATGCATACAGAAAGAAATAGCCTGATTTAATGAATTTTCCTTTTTTCCTTTGACATGGTCTGCTTCATTCATCTGATCATGTCTCATAGCATCCTTCACTTCCACCTTTGTCTCAGCTTCCATTGTCTCTATGTGGACTACAGAAATGGCCTCCTGACTCATCTCATCTTCAGTCTTCCTCCTTGTGCCTGTGTAATTTATTTTCCCAAAATCCACTCTGATCTTTTAGAAATATCCATTGTAATCATACAACTTTCACTCTTGACTCTCTAATGACTTCTCAAAATGTTTAAGATGATATCCAAAGTTGCATCTAAAGCTTGGAAGCCCTCAGTGAGCAAGTCTTCCTTGAATCTCATTTCCTGTACTTGGACTCTATGGCTCTCTAACTCCCAGGCTTTCTTGTATTTCCTGGGGACCACCAAGCTTAGTCTAGTTAAGGGTCTCTGCATTACTGTTCTCTGATTAGAATCCTTCTCACATGGGGCCGGCACCATGGCTCACTTGATTAATCCTCTGCCTGTGGTGCCGGCATCCCATATGGGCGCTGGTTCTAGTCCCAGCTGCTCTTCTTCCAGTCCAGCTCTCTGCTGTGGCCCGGGAGGGCAGTAGAAGACGACCCAAGTGCTTGGGCCCCTGCATCCGCATGGGAGACCAGGAGAAAGCACCTGGCTCCTGGCTTCGGATCGGCGTAGCTCTGGCTGTAGTGGCTATTTGGGTGGTGAACCAATGGAAAGAAGATCTTTTTGTCTCTCTCTTTCACTGTCTAACTCTATCTGTCAATTAATAAAAACAAAAAGAAAAGAAAAGAAAAGAAAGAATCCTTCTCCCTCAGGTATTCACCTTCCTCACACTCTCACTTTCTTTGGATCTCTGCTCAAATGTCACTTCCTCAGAAACAGTCTCTCTAGTAGTCCCTTTCCTTTTGCTTTTTAATCTCTCATAAAATTTTTCTATTCCTGAGGTTATAAAATGTTTACCTGTTTAATGTCTCCTTTCTCCACTAATCTGTAAACATCACACCAAGAGCTTTATCTTCTTACCTGGTGTTTAATGGGTAATGCTTATGTGATGAACAAATGAATGAATTTAGATATGCAGACTGATGAGGTCTATAAAAACTAGAGTTGCATAAATACAGTCTCATTGGATGAATTAGTATTTGACATCAGATCTCGGGTATGTTACAGATTGTAGAGGCTTTTGTGATAGAAGAAAATTTTATTTTATTGTGATAGTAGAAATTTTATAAGAAAATTCATTTTGAGTTCCAAATAATTGGCTTAACATGTGGCTTTTTGGAGCATAATAAATTTAAGCTGGGCATAGGTTACTTTCCATAAATTTCAATAGTATAATTTTAAAGAAAATTATTAAAATTTTACTAGTACATTTTGTTAAATGTCATTGCTACAGTTATGCTATTTTTGAAGAAATATCATCATTCCTGGTAACCATGGAAGCAGGAGAGGAGGTTCTTAACAGCAATGTTACTCAAAGTCAGGGTTCAGGCAATTTACTCATCTGGAGAAGGGTAGAAGGCATCATGTAAGAATGTGGTGAAGAGGGCAAGCTTTCTCTGCCATTTTGCAGAAATAATTGAAAGTAGTAGGATAAGTGTCAGTCCTAGATAATAATGCTCTATTTTCATCTGAGAAAGAATGTACCATAGAACAGAAGTAGAAAGCCCAATGCTGACAAGCAGGATTAGGTGAAAGATACAACATGTTAGGCAGGCAGGGGCCCAAGATTAGCCTGGGCACATTTGATACTAAAGTATGACAATATTTATAAATCTCATCATGAGAGGTTATGTCTTCTCTTGGTCAGCAATACCTTGGACTTTGCAGAACAAGTATGGAGGACACAAGTAGTGTTTACTGAGCACTCACTGCTGCCGATATATTGCTGTGCACTAAAGATTCAGCAACCCTAAAAAGTAAGTGCTTTTTCTATCCCCATTTCATAGATGAGTTGGCAGAAGGTTAGGGTGGCTTTTGCAATACTAAGCTGGGATGTGTGGCTCAGAAGCCAGCTCTGTATTTTGTGGCATTCTGTGATTATAGCTGCATAGGAATAGGGAATAAGCCAATTGATAGCATGGATCCAGCTAGGAGCCAGGGATATAATCAAGGTCTTTCAAGTGGGCAGCAGGAACACAATCACTTTAGCCATCACCACTACTCCAAATGTCTGTATTAGCTGGAAGCTGGAGCCAGGAGCCAGGTACACAGCTGTAGGCTGTGGGCATCATAACCAGTTCTTAACTACTAAGCAAAATGTCTGCCCCCTGTGTTGCTTTTTTATTTTTATTATTTATTTATTTATTTTACCTAGAAACATTTTATTTAAGGTAAAGAAACTTCATTCATTTCATATATACAAATCTAGGAACACCAGGAGTCTTCCCACCCTACCCTCCATCTTACTCTCTCCCCTGTTGCCATTCTTATTTTCTTTTTTTTAAAACTTTTATTTAGTAAATGTAAATTTCCAAAGTATAGTTTACGGATTACAATGGCTCCCCTCCCCCATAACTTCCTCCCACTCGTACCCCTCCCATCTCCCGCTCCCTCTCTCATTCCATTCACATCAAGATTCATTTTCAGTTATCTTTATATATAGAAAATCAATTTAGTATATGTTAAGTAAAGATTTCATCCGTTTGCACCCACACAGAACATAAAGTGTATACTGTTTCAGTACTAGCTATAGCATTACTTCACATTGGACAACACATTAAAGACAGAGATCCCACATGAGGAGTAAGTACACAGTGACTCCTGTTGTTGACTTAACAATTTGACACTCTTGTTTATAGTGTCAGTAATCTCCCTAGGCTCTAGTCATGAGTTGCCAAGGCCATGATGCCTTTTGAGTTTGCCGACTTCTATCTTATTCAGACAGGGTCATAGTCAAAGTGGAAGTTTTCTCCTCCCTTCAGAGACCTCGTTCTTTCCACTGGGATCTCACTCACAGAGATCTTTATTTAGGTCCTCTTTTTTTTTTTTTTGCCAGAGTGCCTTGGCTTTCCATGCCTAAAATACTCTGATGGGCTCTTTAGCTGTATCCGAATGCCTTAAGGGCTGATTCTGAGGCCAGAGTGGTGTTTAGGACATCTGCAATTCTATGAGTCTGCAGTGTATCCCGCTTCCCATGTTGGATCGTTCTCTCCCTTTTTTATTCTACCAGTCAGTATTAGCAGACATGAGTCTTGTTTGTGTGATCCCTTTGACTCTTAGACCTATCAGTGTGATCAATTGTGAACGCCATTCTTATTTTCTACAAAGATATATTTTCAGTTAATTGTATGTTCATAAGATTAACTATACATTAAGTAAGGAGTTCAACAAATAATAAGAAGTAAGAAAAAAAAAAAAAAACGCGGTTCCTCAATCCTCAACAGTGGAGATAAAGGTTGTTCAAAATCATCACATGTTAAAGTGTGTCAATTTCACTTCTATGGATTACCTTTTAGGTACTCTCTTAGTTACCACAGAGCAGGGAGAGTATATGGTATTTGTCTTTCTGGGACTGGCTTATTTTACTAAGTATAATGGTTTCCAGTTACCTTCATTTAGTTGCAAATGACAATATTTCATTTTTTAAACCACTGTGTGGTATTCCTTGCTGTGTATATATATATATATATATATACCATAATTTCTTTATTAAGTATGCAGTTGATGGATATCTGGGTTGATTCCATATCTTAGCTATTGTGAGTTGAGCTCCTATAAACGTGGGGGGTACAGATCGCTCTTTCATATGCTGATTTCTTTCATTTGTGTAAATTTTCAGGAGTGGAATGGTTGGGTCATATGATATTCAGATTTCTGAGGTATCTCCATATTGTCTTCCACAAAGGCTGGACTGGCTTAAATTCCCACCAATGGTGGATTAGGGTGCCTATTCCTCGTGTCCTTGCCAGCATTGTTGTTTGTTGTTTCCTGTATGAGAGCCATTCTACCTGGAGTGAGGCGAAACCTCACTGGCTTTGTTTCTGTTGTATAAGTTTGCTTTAGCTTTTCAGGGTCTCTTGTGTTTCCACATAAATTTTAGGGTTATTTTTTCTAGGTCTGCAAAGAATGTCCTTAGTTTTTTTTTTTTTTTTTTATTGGAATCACATTAAATCTGTAAATTGCTTTCTGTGGTATGGACATTTTGATGATATTGATTCTTTCAAACCATGAGCATGGGAGATTTTTCCATTTTTTGTGTCTTGTTCAATTTCTTTCTATAATGTTTTGCCATTTTCTTTGTAAAGATATTTGAGATCCTTGGTTAAATTTATCCCAAGGTATTTAATTATTTTTGTAGCTATTGTGAATGGGATTAATCTTAGAAGTTTTATTTATTTATTTTTTTGTTAGCCATGGCATTGTCTGTGTATATAAAAGCTATTGATTTTGGGTGTTAATTTTTTTTTAAATTTTTTGACAGGCAGAGTGGACAGTGAGAGAGAGAGACAGAGAGAAAGGTCTTCCTTTGCTGTTAGTTCACCCTCTAATGGCCACTGCGGCTGGCGTGCTGCGGCCAGTGCACCGCGCTGATCTGAAGCCAGGAGCCAGGTGCTTCTCCTGGTCTCCCATGGGGTGCAGGACCCAAGGACTTGGGCCATCCTCCACTGCACTCCTGGGCCATAGCAGAGAGCTGGACTGGAAGAGGGGCAACCGGGACAGAATCGGTGCCCTGACTGGGACTAGAACCCGGTGTGCCGGCGCCACAGGCAGTGGATTAGCCTGTTGAGCCGCAGCGCCGGCAGTGTGTTAATTTTATATCATGGCATTTTACCAAACATTTTCATGATTTCCAATAATCTCTTAGTGGAGTCTTTTGGGTCTGCTGTGTAAAGAATAATGTCATCTGCAAACTGGGATAGTTTGACTTCCTCCTTTACAATTTGTATTCCTTTGATTTATTTTGCCTAATGGCTCTGGCTAAAACTCACTAAATGGCTCTTTGTTTCACTGATCTTTTACACTGCATTTTTGTTTTCAATTTCATTTATTCTCTAATTTTTTTTTTTTTTTAGCTGGGCATCAGCTGTGGTTATGTAAACTTTTATTTAATGCATATAATTTTCCAAAGTACGACTTATGGATTACAATGGCTTCCCCCCCATACCGTCCCTCCCACCCACAACCCTCCCCTTTCCCACTCCCTCTCCCCTTCCATTCACATCATGATTCATTTTCGATTATCTTAATATACAGAAGATCAGCTTAGTATACATTAAGTATGGATTTCAACAGTTTGCTCCCACACAGAAACATAAAGTGAAAAATAATAGATGATTTTTTTAAATGATGATGAAATCAGAGCAGACCTATTGTCATGTTTATTCCAGTGAGAGTCAAGTTGGGAATTGATAATTTCTTTTTTTTTTTTTTTCTTTCTTTTTTTTTTTTTTTTTTTTTTTTTTTACAGAGGATCAGTTTAGTATGCATTAAGTAAGGATTTCAACAGTTTGCACCCCCATAGAAACACAAAGTGAAATATATTGTTTGAGTACTCGTTATAGCATTAAATCTCAATGTACAGCACATTAAGGATAGAGATCCTACATGAGGAGTAAGTGCACAGTGACTCCTGTTGTTGACTTTACCAATTGACACTCCTGTCTATGGCATCAGTAATCTCCCTATGCTCCAGTCATGAGTTTCCAAGGCTATGGAAGCCCTCTGAGTTCTCCGACTCTTATCTTGTTTAGACAAGGTCATAGTCAAAGTGGAGGTTCTCTCCTCCCTTCAGAGAAAGGTACCTCCTTCTTTGAAGACCTGTTCTTTCCACTGGGATCTCACTCGCAGAGATCTTTTGCCAGAGTGTCTTGGCTTTCCATGCCTGAAATACTCTCATGAGCTTTTCAGCCAGCTCCGAATGCCTTTAGGGCTGATTCTGAGGCCAGAGTGCTATTTAGGACATCTGCCATTCTATGAGTCTGCTGAGTATCTCACTTCCCATGTTGGATCACTCTCCCCTTTATTTACTCCATCGGTTAGTGTTAGCAGGTACTAGACTTGTCTATGTGTTCCCTTTGACTCCCAGTCCCTTCACCATGACCAACTGTGAACTGAAACTGATCACCTGGAACAGTGAGAAGGCATTGGTACATGCCACCTCGATGGGATTGAATTGGAATCCCCTGGTATGCTTCCAACTCCACCACTTGGGGCAAGTCAGCCTGAGCATGTCCCAAATTATACATCTCTTCCCTCTCCCATTCCCACCACCATGTTCAACAGGGATCACATTTCAGTTAATTTTCAACACTTAAGAATAACTGTGCATCAATTACAGATCTAAACCAGTCATATTAAGTAGAACAGATAAAAAAACTACTAAGAGGGATAATGTATTAAGTTGTTCATTAACAGTCAGGGCTATGCTGATCAAGCCACCATTTCCCATAGTGTCCACCTCACTCCAACAGGTTTCCCTCTTGGTGTTCAGTCAGTCATCACCGATCAGGAAGAACATATGGTATTTGTCCCTTTGGGACTGGCTTATTTCACTCAGCATGATGTGTTCCAGATTCCTCCATTTTGTTGCAAATGACTGGATTTCGTTGTTTCTTACTGCGGTATAGTATTCTAAAGAGTACATATCCCATAATTTCTTTATCCAGTCTATCGTTGATGGGCATTTAGGTTGGTTCCAGGTCTTAGCTATTGTGAATTGAGCTGCAATAAACATTAGGGTGCAGACCGCTTTTTTGTTTGCCAATTTAAATTCCTTTGGGTAAATTCCAAGGAGTGGGATGGCTGGGTCGAACGGTAGGGTTATCTTCAGGTTTCTGAGGAATCTCCAGACTGACTTCCATAGTGGCTTGACCAGATTGCATTCCCACCAACAGTGGGTTAGTGTCCCTTTTTCCCCACATCCTCGCCAGCATCTGTTGTTGGTAGATTTCTGCATGTGAGCCATTCTAACCGGGGTGAGGTGAAACCTCATTGTGGTTTTGATTTGCATTTCCCTGATTGCTAATGACCTTGAACATTTTTTCATGTGCCTGTTGGCCATTTGGATTTCCTCTTTTGAAAAATGTCTATTGAGGTCCTTGGCCCATCTCTTAAGTGGGTTGTTGGTTTTGTTTTTGTGGAGTTTCTTGATCTCTTTGTAGATTCTGGTTATTAACCCTTTATCTGTTGCATAGTTTGCAAATATTTTTTCCCATTCTGTCGGTTGTCTCTTCACTCTCCTGACTGTTTCTTTTGCAGTACAGAAACTTCTCAATTTGATGCAATCCCAATAGTTGATTTTGGCTTTGACTGCCTGTGCCTCCCGGGTCTTTTCTAGAAATTCTTTGCCTGTGCCAATATCTTGAAGGGTTTCTCCAATGTTCTCTAGTAACTTGATGGTGTCAGGTCGTAGATTTAGGTCTTTAATCCATGTTGAGTGGATTTTTGTGTAAGGTGTAAGGTAGGGGTCTTGCTTCATGCTTCTGCACGTGGAAATCCAATTTTCCCAGCACCATTTATTGAATAGACTGTCCTTGCTCCAGGAATTAGTTTTAGATCCTTGATCAAATATAAGTTGGCTGTAGATGTTTGGGTTGATTTCTGGTGTTTCAATTCTGTTCCATTGGTCTATCCATCTGTTTCTGTACCAGTACCATGCTGTTTTAATTACAACTGCCCTGTAGTATGTCCTGAAATCTGGTATTGTGATGCCTCCGGCTTTGTTTTTGTTGTACAAGATTGCTTTAGCTATTCGAGGTCTCTTGTGCCTCCATATAAATTTCAGCACCATTTTTTCCAGATCTGAGAAGAAGGTCTTTGGTATCTTGATTGGTATTGCATTGAATCTGTAAATTGCTTTTGGGAGAATGGACATTTTGATGATATTGATTCTTCCAATCCATGAGCATGGAAGATTTTTCCATTTCTTGGTATCCTCTTCTATTTCTTTCTTTAAGGTTTTGTAATTTTCATCGTAGAGATCTTTAACGTCTTTGGTTAAGTTTATTCCAAGGTATTTGATTGTTTTTGTAGCTATTGTGAATGGGATTGATCTTAGAAGTTCTTCCTCAGCCATGGCATTGTCTGTGTATACAAAGGCTGTTGATTTTTGTACATTGATTTTATACCCTGCTACTTTGCCAAACTCTTCTATGAGTTCCAATAGTCTCTTAGTAGAGTTCTTTGGGTCCCCTAAATACAGAATCATGTCATCTGCAAAGAGGGATAGTTTGAGTTCTTCCTTCCCAATTTGTATCCCTTTAATTACTTTTTCTTGCCTAATAGCTCTGGCTAGAACTTCCAGAACTATATTGAATAGCAGTGGTGAGAGTGGGCATCCCTGTCTGGTTCCAGATTTCAGTGGAAATGCTTCCAACTTTTCCCCATTCAATAGGATGTTGGCTGTGGGTTTTTCATAGATTGCTTTGATTGTATTGAGGAATGTTCCTTCCAAACCCAGTTTGCTTAGAGTTTTCATCATGAAAGGGTGTTGTATTTTATCAAATGCTTTCTCGGCATCTATTGAGATAATCATATGGTTTTTCTTCTGCAGTCTGTTAATGTGGTGTATCACATTGATTGTCTTGCGCACATTAAACCATCCCTGCATACCAGGGATAAATCCCACTTGGTCTGGGTGGATGATCTTTCTGATGTGTTGTTGCATTCTATTGGCGAGAATTTTATTGAGGATTTTTGCATCTATGTTCATCAGGGATATTGGTCTGTAATTCTCTTTCAGTGCTGCATCTTTCTCTGGCTTAGGAATTAAGGTGATGCTGGCTTCATAGAAAGAATTTGGGAGGACTCCCTCTTCTTCGATTGTTCTGAATAGTTTGAGAAGAATTGGAGTTAGTTCTTCTTTAAACGTCTGGTAGAATTCAGCAGTGAATCCATCTGGTCCTAGGCTTTTCTTTGTTGGGAGGGCCTTTATTACTGTTTCAATTTCTGTCTCAGTTATGGGTCTGTTTAGGTTTTCGATGTCTTCCTGGTTCAATTTAGGCAGGTTGCATGTGTCCAGGAATCTATCCATTTCTGATAGGTTTCCCTGTTTGCTGGCCTACAAGTCCTTGTAGTAATTTCTGATGATTCTTTTTATTTCTGTGGTGTCTGTTGTTACATTTCCTTTTTCATCTCTGATTTTATTGATTTGGGTCTTTTCTCTTCTTTTTTTAGTTAGTTGGGCCAATGGGGTGTCAATTTTGTTTATTTTTTCAAAAAACCAGCTCTTCGTTTGGCTGATTTTTTGTAATGTTTTTCTTGATTCAATCCTGTTGATTTCTTCTCTGATTTTAATGATTTCTCTTCTCCTACTAGATTTGGGTCTGGTTTGCTGTAGGTTTTCTAGATCCTTGAGGTGAATTGAAAGCTCATCTATTTGGTGTCTTTCCAATTTCTTGATGTAGGCACCTATTGATATAAACTTTCCTCTTAACACTGCTTTTGCTGTGTCCCATAAGTTTTGGTATGTTGTGCTGTTATCCTCATTTACTTCCAGAAAGTTTTTGATTTCTCTTTTGATTTCTTCTATGACCCATTGTTCATTCAGGAGCATGTTGTTCAATCTCCATGTGTTTGCGTATGCTCTAGGGATTCCTGAGTTACTAATTTCCAACTTCATTCCTTTATGGTCTGAGAAGCTGCATGGTATGATTCTAATTCTTTTGAATTTGCTCAGACTTGCTTTATGGCCTAGTATGTGGTCAATCCTAGAGAAGGTTCCATGTACTGCTGAGAAGAATGTAAAATCTTTAGCTGTAGGATTGAAAGTTCTGTATATATCTGTTAGATCCATTTGGGCTATGGTGTCGTTTAAATCTACTGTATCCTTGTTGATCTTCTGACCGGATGATCTGTCTATTTCTGAGAGTGGAGTATTGAAGTCCCCCAGTACTACTGTATTGGGGTCTAAGTCTCCCTTTAAGTCCGTTAATAAATCTTTTAGATAAACTGGTGCCCTGTAGTTAGGTGCATATACATTGATAATTGTTATATCTTCCTGTTGAATTGATCCCTTAATCATGATATAGTGTCCCTCTTTGTCTCTCTTAACAGTTTTTGTGGTAAAGTTTATGTTGTCCGATATTAAGATGGCTACGCCCGCTCTTTTTTCATTTCTGTTGGCATGGTATATCTTTTTCCAGCCTTTCACTTTCAGTCTGTATGGATCTTTGTTGGAAAGATGTGTTTCTTGTAAGCAGCATATAGATGGGTTTTGTTCCTTAACCCAATCAGCCAATTGGTGTCTTTTAACTGGACAGTTCAGGCCATTCACGTTCAAAGTGACTAATGATAAATGGTAACTTTGCCCTGCCATTTGCCAAAGATAAGTTCTAATATATGCTTTGAATTCCCTGTGATCTTTTGCTGTGAGGTTTCCTTCCTTGGTTTCCTTCCTTTACCTTCTTTCATATTGATGACCGTGTTTCTGTGTTTCTGTGTGTAACACATCTTTAAGCATCTTTTGCAGGGCTGGACGAGTGGCAACAAATTCTTTCAATTTCTGTTTGCAATGAAAAGTCTTTATTTCACCTTCATTCACAAATGATAGCTTTGCAGGATATAATATTCTGGGCTGGCAGTTGTTCTCTCTTAGTACCTGGGCTATATCTCGCCATTCCCTCCTAGCTTGTAGAGTTTCTGATGAGAAGTCAGCTGTGAGTCTGATTGGAGATCCTCTGAGAGTAATCTGACGTTTCTCTCTTGCACATTTTAGGATCTTTTCTTTATGTTTCACTGTGGAGAGTTTAATTACAACGTGTCGTGGTGAGGATCTCTTTTGGTCGTGTTTATTAAGGGTTCTGTGGGCTTCCTGTACTAGGATTTCTCTGTCCTTCTCCAAACCTGGGAAATTTTCTGCTAATATCTCACTAAAAAGGCCTTCTAATCCTTTCTCCCTCTCCATGCCTTCAGGAACTCCTAGAACCCGAATGTTGGGTTTTTTAATAGTATCCTGAAGATTCCCGACAATATGTTTCAGATTTCTAATTTCCTCTTCTTTTCTTTGGTCTGACTGTATCCTTTCCTGTTCTCTGTCTTCTAAGTCCGATATTCTCTCTTCTGCTTCACCCATTCTGTTTGTAAGGCTCTCTATTGTGTTTTTCATTTGATCTATTGAATTCTTCACTTCAGTCACTATCACAGTTTCCTGTTGTACTAGTTGTTTCGTTTCATTTTGATTCCTCCTTAATATTTCATTTTCACGAGAGAGATTTTCTATCTTGTCCATTAAGGATTTGTGTAGTTCCAGAATTTGTTTTTGAGAACTTCTTAATGTTCTTATCAATTTTTTGAGATCTGCTTCTTGCATTTCTTCTATGTCATCATCTTCATAATCTTGAATTGGGGTGTCTTTTTCATTTGAGGGCATCATGGTGACTTCCTTGTTTTTATTACCTCGGTTTTTGCGTTTGTTATTTGGCATATTGGAGATATTTGGTTTCTTCACTGTGGTGCTTTTTCTTGTTATACTATGACTCTAGATTAAGTGGACTATCTGTTTTTGATGGAGCCTTAGGGCTTGAGATGGGTGTGGCCTGAGAGCTCTGTTTGGTGTGCCAAAGGTGACACTCCCAGGTTAGGCGTGGTAAATCTCTCTCTCTCTCTCTCTCTTTTTTTTTTTTTTTTTTGATTCAAAAGGGAAGTAATTCCGCACAGCTGAATGAAGTTGGAGGTAGTTAGCAGGCAAATGATATACCCACAGGAGCCAGAGATCGGAAGCTCTTTCCCAAGATCCCCACAGGGAATCTGTTCGGCCCTCAGAGTGGGCTCAAATTCTCCTTCAGCCTCCCACTGGGTTGCCAAAGTTACGGAATTGTAGCGTCTCTGGAGAGTGCTCACGTGAATTCCGTGAGTTCTCTCCCCCACCGTCTCTTTTTTCACAGTCTCAGTTCAGTAGCACCACAAATTTACTAGGTCCTAATCTCCTGTTAATTCGCCCCGCCCAGAGTCAGGTTTTTCTGCTAGGCTCAGGGCCGGTGCAGACCTGAGGTCGCTCTGCTTATGACGTATGTCCAAGATGGCGCCTGCTCTTTGTCTTGCTCGCCCTTGAGAGGTGAGCGGAGAGAGAGAAACCCGTGTCCGTACTAGTCACCCTTTTTTTTTTCTCTCTCTCTCTCTCTCTTCCAGTTAGCCTTGTGAACTTTCCCCCCCCCCCGGGGGGTCGTTCCCTCTAGTCTCCTCTCTCCGCTTGCCCGCCGGTGTCTCGGGCTATTGAGGTTCGGCTCACCTCGCGTTCCAGCGCTGGTGTATTGAGTCTGCCGCTGATGTCCCAAACTGTGGGCTCCCACGCTGTCCACGCAGGTCCGCTGTGAGTCACGCGTTCCGGAAGAGTTTCTTCTGCTGTTTCCTCCCCTACTCTTCCTTGAACCTGCAGTATCTCCACTTTTATTAAACTATCTCTCCCCAGACTATCAGTGTGCTCCCTTCCTATTCCGCCATCTTGCCGGGAGTCCCTATTCTCTAATTTTAATTATTTATTCCCTCATACTAATTTTGGGTTTAGTTTCTTGTTTTGCTTGTTCCTTGATATGCATTGATAGTCATTTATTTGGTGCCTTTCCAATTTCTTGATGTAGGCACCTATTGCTATAAACTTTCCTCTTAACATTGCTTTTGCTGTACCCCATAAATGTTGATATGTTGTATTGTTATTCATTCATTTCTAGAATTTTTTTATTTCTTTCTTGATTTCTTCTATGATCCACTATTCATTCAGGAGCATGTTGGTCAGTCTTCATGTGTTTGCATATGTTCTAGAGATTCTTTAGTTGTTGATTTCCAGCTTCATTCCATTGTAGTGTGAAAAGATGCATGGTATGATTTCGATTTTTTTGAATTTGCTGATACTTGCTTTATGGCCTAACATGTGGTCTATCCTAGAGAAAGTTTCATGCACTGGTGACAAGATTGTGTATTCTGCCACTGTGGGATAAAAAGTTCTGTAGATATCCATTAGGTCCTTTTGGTCTGTAGTGTTGATTAACACTTGTTCCCTTACTGATTTTCTGTCTGGTTTATCTGTCTATTGCTGAAAGTGGAGTATTGAAGTCCCCCATTACTATGATACTGTAGTCTATGTCTCTCTTTAGTTCCATTAATATTTCTTTAAAAAAGCCAAGTGCCCTGTAATTGAGTGCATACACATTTATTATAGTCACATCTTCCTATTGAATTGATCCATTAATCATTACATAGTACCATTCTTCATCTCTTTTAACAGTTTTTGTGTTAAAAGTCTATTTTGTCTGTTATCAGAATGGCTACACTTGGTCTTTTTGGCTTCCATTAGCATGGAATATCTTTTTCCATCTGTTCCCTTTCAGTCTGCATGTATATTTGTTGCTGAGATATGTTTCTTGTATGCAGCAAATTAGATAGATCTTGTTTTTGAATGCCTGTATCTTTTAACTGGGGAGTTGAGGCTATTTACATTCAATGTTACCATCGGTAAGTCATGACTTTGCCCTGCCATTTTCTCATAAATATTTGAATTGTTTATCTTGCATTTCCTTTGTTCTTTCACTAGAGGATTTTCTGGCTTCACATTCTTTCATAGTGATGAATATCTTTTTCTGCTTTTATGTGTAAGTACATCCTTAAGTATCTTTGGTAAGGCTGGGAAGGCGGTGGTGACAAATTCTTTCAATTTTTTGTTTGTTATGGAAGGTCCTTATTTCACCTTCATTCATAATGGAGAGCATTGTAGGCTACAGTTTTCTGGGTTGATATTTTTTTTTTCTCTTAAGACTTGGACTATGCCTCACCATTCTCTCCTAGTCTATAGTGTTTCTGATGAGAAGTCAGCTGTGAGTCTAATTAGAGTTCATCTGAAATTAATCTTGTATTTCTCTCATGCACATCTTAGAATCTTTTCTTTATGTTTTTCTGTGGAAAATTTGACTACAATGTGTTGTGGTGAAGATCTTTTCTGGTCATGTCTATTAGGTGTGCTATGTGCTTCCTTTATTGCTTCTGAATAATCCTGTGATTAATCTTTTTAATTCTGTTTGCAACATTTCCTCAATCTCTTCATCTTTATATTCTAATACTGAAGTATTGTGTTCCTTTGAAAGGAACATAAGTTGAAGCGGCACCATTTTTGCCTAAGTCTTTTCCTGTTTCCTCTATAATCTCATTCCCAATTCTGTCCAAACAGAGGTAGAATAATTTATTAACAAAGTGTGTTGATTTGAAAAACTAAGTATGCAAGATACCATTTTTCAGGGGTGGGGAGGAGGAATAAGACTGAACAACAGAGTAATAACTATAGTGTTAGGAGGTCTTTTTCCTTCTTCAGTGACCTCTCCTGTCATTTTAAAAATCAGACCCATCATTCCATTATGTGTAAACCACTAATGTGCTACAAATGAATCAAAATATTTTCTCCATTTTAAAAAAAGAAGCCAAAATTGCTAGCCTTCACTTTAAAAAGATTAACAAGCATTTCTTGCCTAGCTGGTTTCAATTTAATGGTATGTTCCAAGCTAATCTCTGATGTACCTGATTTCTTCTGATCGAAACAGACAAATACATGCACAAAACATGCACTCACACTGATACTTGCCATTGATATGACCCATGGTTTTGAAGAGAGATATTTTTAAGTTATTTTTCTCTGCAGAGAGTCTACGCGATTTTAAACTGTGAATGATAGTGGCTGGCAATGGAAAGCGAAATAAACAATGAAAAATACTTTAAAATTAAAATGAAATTTAAACAAGAATTGATGATGATATTTGTTAATTCCTATTTCTCTGAATTAGATGACATTACTTTATTCTTCTACCTCCCAGTGTTTAAGGACAGTGTGCACATTTAGCTAATGGCTCCTAATTTTCTGGCTCTGCTTTACTTCAAGATTACTCTTAGCTTATAGACAATGGTCTTAGCAGGTAAATCAATTCCCATAAGAACAGTCTCCTGAAATGAAGACTGGTTCAGTGTTCTCTTTGAGGGCAGCACCAGCCAATATTTTATTACCTCTTCCGAATCATGATGCTCAATGAAGTGTGGAGCTGATAAAAGATGAATTTACTTTAAGGTTCAAGATAGAAAACATAACTGAAAATGAGGAGTTTCATCATAAATGCATCAATGAAGTTGCCCAGGGAGACTTGGTGATGGTGAAACTATCTTATAGCCACAGAAACTGCATCTCAACTTATTCATGACTGATGCTCTAATGGAATCTCAGACCCTTTAAACATACTGTCTGTTCGAGCCTCATTTTCTCTTGCAGGTACAAAGCAATGTTTCTGGTTTGACCCAATGTCCCAAGATGGAGAGTTTCTTTGGCGTTGGCTCAAAGGACAATGGGGAAGCAATCTAGCTAAAATTACATATTGATCTCTTTCAACCAGCATCCTTTTCTAGTTAATTTATCCTACTTGTTCCTTAAGGTATGACTATGACTTTTCAAAGCCTGTTCACCCAGTTTCTTAGTAAATTTTCCTCTTACAGTCTTCTGATTTAGATTCTGATATATTTATACAACTTAATGTTTTACAAAATGAACACCAACTTTAAAGTGCTATTAGATGTAGAAAGTCAATAAAAATAACTGGAGGTAGGGCAAATTAGATATGTAGACCTTTAGAACAACATCTTACTACAATGTACAATGTGAATATTGTTCCTTCTTATTCTTCTGATCTAGCATGCTTTCTCTATAATCAGTTTTCCACATTACCAAACAATTCTCCTTATATACTTTTTTTCTAAATAATCATTAAGTCCCTTGAAGTAGGAAGCAATGTTTATGTCTTTTTTTTCTTTTTGTAATATTAAGATCCACCAACTTGAATTTATTATATGCCTGGCTTTATGGCACATTTATGGTCCATTAAAGTCCTGTTCATAGAATAATATTCACCAATTGATTAAAGTCTTATCACTTCAAAAACTGTGATAAGGGATTGAAAGTTAATCAGAGCTATCTCCTTTACCATACACATTAGAGTTTATTAACACTATTTTAGAGGATAATATCTGGAATATGAAATGAAAACTATTGAATATTCTTTACATTTTTCTATATTTGAATATTAAAGGGAAAATCACTGAATGTAATTCAGCTTTTTTAGTTCTATAGTGAGTTTGATAACTAATTTAGGCATTTTCACAGATAAATGATCTAATCTGGTGGAAACTATATATTTGCTCAATTCAGCCTGGATTCTACAAGCTGTTTAGGCATTTACTAAATATTCTTTAATGATGATGAAAAATTTCTGTTGAAAATAGTCATTAATACATATTTTGGAGGAAAGACAGTTTTGGAAGTGTTATTTGTTTTTCCAGCATGGAAATTTCCAGAACAGTGTTTCTCATAATTTTGCCTGTAATAAAAAGAAATGCATGTTCTGTATTGACTAATAAAATATATTTGTGTGTGTGTGTGTGTGTAGACAAAACAAAAGCTTCAGAAATGGCACTTTGTATTACTATATATAATGCACTTTGAGACGTTTTTGTTGGTTGTCTTCTATTACATTTTAAATATTACTCTAGTGAATTGATTTCCTTAATAAGTATAACGTATCACAGAAAGGATAGCATTCTAGCATATTATCCTTTCAGACAGAGTTTATGGGTTTTGTTTTGGAAAAGAAAAAAAGAGTGGGAGGGAAGAATAAAAAAGCAGCAGCAACAACTGCAAAACAGAGAGTAATTTCACAATCACATTGTCTACCCAGCCATGATGTGGCTGGGAAAAAGTTTTGGAAGGAGTGACTCAAACCCTGTGCATGAAGGTGTATATGTATGAATCCTATACTTTGCTGATATAATTATTCTGGTTGAGAAAGGATTTATTATTTTTGCAGTGTATAAAAGAATGGTTAAAATGAGAGCGGCAAGATGGTGGAATAGGAAGGGAGCACACTGATAGTCTGGGAAGATACAGTTTAATAAAAGTGGAGATACTGCAGGTTCAGGGAAGAGTAGGGGAAGAAACAGCAGAGGAAACTCTTCCAGAACTAGTGATTCACGGGGGACCTGCGTGGAGGGTGTGGGAGCCCACGGTTTGGGACACCAGCGGCAGAATCAACGCACCAGCACTGGAATGCGAGGTGAGCTGAACCTCAATAGCCCGAGACACTGGCAGGAAAGCGTAAAGAGGAGACTAGAGGGAATGAGGCTTGAAACCCTGTGAGGAAAAGTTCACCAGGCTAACTAGAAGAGAGAGGGAAAAAAAAAGTGAACAGTATGGACACGAGTTTCTCTCTCTCCGCTCACCTCTAAAAGGTGAGCAAGACAAAGAGCAGGTGCCATTTTGGACATACATCATAAGCAGCGCGACCTCAGGACTGCACCCACCCTCAGCCAAGCAGAAAAACCTGACTGGGGGGGTATGAAATAACAGGAGATTAGGACCTAGTGAATGTGTGATGCTAATGAACTGAGACTGTGAAAAAAGAGATGGTGGGTGAGAGAACTCATGGAATTCATGTGAGTACTCTCCAGAGATGCTACAATTTGGTAACCTTGGCAACCCAGTGGGAGACTGCAGGATAATTTGAGCCCACACTGAGGGCAGAACAGATTCCAATCTCTGGCTCCTGTGGGTATATCATTTGCCTGCTAACAACCTTCAATTCCGCTCAGCTGTGCAGAATTACTTCCCTTCTGAATCAAAAAAAAAAAAAAAAAGATTTACCATGCCTAACCTGGGAGTGTCACCTTTGGCACACCCTTAACCCTGAGGAACCAAACAGAGCTCTCAGGCCACACCCATCTCAAGCCACTAAGGCTCCATCAAAAGCAGACAGTCCACTTAATACAGTCATAGTATAACAAGAAAAAAACACCACAGCCAGGGAAGAAGAATCCAAAGAATATCTCCACAATGCCAAGCAACAAATGCAGAAACCAAGGAAACAAGAAGAAGGAAGACACTATGGCACCCCCAAATGAACAAGACACCCCAAGCCAAGATTATGAAGATGATGAGATAGAAGAAATGCAAGAAGCAGATCTCAAAAAATTTATGATAAGAACAATTAGAAGTTTTCAAAAACAAATTCTTGAACTACAGAAATCCTTACTAGACAGGATAGAAAATCTCCTTTGAGAAAATGAAATCTTAAGGAGGAATCAAAATGAAACATAGAAACTAGTAGAACAGGAAAGTGTGATAGTGAAGAGAAATCAAAATGAAATGAAGAACTCAATAGATCAAATAACAAACACATTAGAGAGCCATAAAAACAGAGTCAGTGAAACAGAAGAGAGAATATTGGACTTAGAAGACAGAGCACAGGAAACTTTACAGTCAAAACAAAGAAAAGAAGAGGAAATTAGAAATCTAAAAATATTGTAGGGAATCTACAGGATACTATTAACAAACCCAACATTCGGGTTCTAGGAGTTCTGAAGGCATGGAGAGAGAGAAAGAATTAGAAGGCCTTTTTAGTGAGATACTAGCAGAGAAATTCTCTGGTTTGGAGAAGGACAGAGACATCCTAGTACAGGAAGCTCATAGAACCCCTAGTAAACATGACAAAAAAGATCCTCATCACGACACGTTATAATCAAACTCACCACAGTGAAACATAAAGAAAAGATTCTAAAATGTGCAAGAGAGAAATGTCAGATTACTCTCAGAGGATCTCCAATTAGACTCACAGCAGACTTCTCATCAGAAACCCTACAGGCTAGAAGGGAATGGCGAGACATAGCCCAGGTACTAAGAGAGAAAAACTGCCAGCCCAAAATATTATATCCTACAAAGCTCTCATTTGTGAATGAAGGTGAAATAAAGAGCTTTCATAGCAAACAGAAATCGAAAGAATTTGTCACCACTCGTCCTGCCCTGTGAAAGATGCCGAAGATGTGTAACACACAGAAACACCGAAACACAGTCATCAATATGAAAGAAGGTAAAGGAATGAAACCTCACAGCAAAAGATCACAGGAAGTTCAAAGCATTTATTAGAAAATATCTTTTGGAAATGGCAGGGCAAAGTTACTACTTATCAATAGTCACATTGAAAAAAAAATCAGTTGCCCCTCTTCCAGTCCAGCTCTCTGCTGTGGCCCGGGAGTGCAGTGGAGGATGGCCCAAGTGCTTGGGCCCTGCACCCACATGGGAGACCAGGAAAAGCACCTGGCTCCTGGCTTTGGATCAGCATGGTGTCCTGGCCGCGGCGGCCAATGGAGGGTGAACCAACAGCAAAAGGAAGACCTTTCTCTCTGTCTCTCTCTCTCTCTCACTGTCCACTCTGCCTGTCAAAAATAAAAAAAAAAAAAGCAATAGTCACATTGAATGTTAATGGCCTGAACTGTCCAGTTAAAAGACACCGATTGGCTGATTGGGTTAAAGAACAAAACCCATCTATTTCCAATAAAGATGCATGCAGACTGAAAGTGAAAGGCTGGAAAAAGATATGCCATGCCAACAAAAATGAAAAAAGAGCGGGCGTAGCCATCTTATTATCAGACAAAATAAACTTTAACACAAAAACTGTTAAGAGAGACAAAGAGGAACACTATATGATGATTAAGGGTTCAATTCAGCAGGAAGATATAACGATTATCAATGTATATGCACCTAATTACAGGGCACCGGTTTATTTAAAAGATTTATTAAGGGACTTAAAGGGAGACTTAAACTCCAATAAAATAGTACTGGGGTACTTCAATACTCTCAGAAACAGACAGATCAACAGGACAGAAGATCAACAAGGAGACAGTAGATTTAAACGACACTATAGCCCAAATGGATCTAACAGATATCTACAGAGCTTTTTATCCTACACATAAAGCACTTACTTTCTTCTCAGCAGTACATGGAACCTTCTCTAGGATTAACAACATACTAGGCCATAAAGCAAGTCTCAGCAAATTCAAAAGAATTATAATCATACCATGCAGCCTTTCAGACCATAAAGGAATGAAGTTGGAAATTAGCAACTCAGGAATCCCTAGAGAATACTCAAACACATGGAGATTGAACAACATGCTCCTGAATGAACAATGGGTCATAGAAGAAATTAAAAGAGAAATCAAAAACTTTCTGGAAGTAAATGGGGATAACAGCACAACATACCAAAACTTATGGGATACATCAAAAGCAGTGTTAAGAGGAAAGTTTATATCAATAAGTGCCTACATCAAGAAATTGGAAAGGCACCAAATAGATGAGCTTTCAACGCATCTCAAGGATCTAGAAAATCTGCAGCAAACCAGACCCAAATCTAGTAGGAGAAGAGAAATAATTAAAATCAGAGAAGAAATCAACGGATTGAGTCACGAAAAACATTACAAAAAATCAGCCAAACGAGGAGATGGTTTTTTGAAAAAATCAACAAAATCGACAACCCATTGGCTCAACTAACTAAAAAAAGAAGAGAAAAGACCCAAATCAATGAAATTAGAGATGAAAAAGGAAACGTAACAACAGACACCACAGAAATAAAAAGAATCATCAGAAATTACAACAAGGACTTGTATGCCAGCAAACAGGGAAACCTATCAGAAATGGATAGATTCCTGGACACATGCAACCTACCGAAATTGAACCATGAAGACATAGAGAACCTAAACAGACCCACAACTGAGACAGAAATTGAAACAGTAATAAAAGGCCCTGTCAACAAAGAAAAGCCCAGGACCAGATGGATTCACTGCTGAATTCTACCAGACATTTAAAGAAGAACTAATTCGAATTCTTCTCAAACTATTCAGAACAATCGAAGAAGAGGGAGTCCTCCCAAATTCTTTCTATGAAGCCAGTGTCACCTTAATTCCTAAGCTGGAAAATGATGCAGCATTGAAAGAGAATTATAGACCAATATCCCTGATGAACATAGATGCAAAAATCCTCAATAAAATTCTGGCCAAGAGAATGCAACAACACATCAGAAAGATCATCCACCCAGACCAAGTGGGATTTATCCCTGGTATGAAGGGATGATTCAATGTGCACAAAACAATCAATGTGATACACCACATTAACAGACTGCAGAAGAAAAACCATGATTATCTCAATAGATGCAGAGAAAGCATTTGATAAAATTCAACACCCTTTCATGATGAAAACTCTAAGGCAACTGGATGTGGAAGGAACATTCCTCAATAGAATCAAAGCAATTCATGAAAAACCCACGGCCAGCATCCTATTGAATGGGGAAAAGTTGGAAGCATTTCCACTGAGATCTGGTACCAGACAGGGATGCCCACTCTCACCACTGCTATTCAATATAGTTCTGGAAGTTCTAGCCAGAGCTATTAGGCAAGAAAAAGAAATTAATGGGATACAAATTGGGAAGGAAGCACTCAAATTATCCTTCTTTTCAGATGATATGATTCTTTATTTAGGGGACCCAAAGAACTCTGCTAACAGACTATTGGAACACATAGAAGAGTTCGGCAAAGCATCAGGATATAAAATCAATGCACAAAAATCAACAGCCTTTGTATACACAGGCAATGCCACGGCTGAGAAAGAACTTCTGAGATCAATCCGATTCACAATAGCTACAAAGCAATCAAATGCCTTGGAATCAACATAACCAAGGATTTTAAAGATCTCTATGATGAGAATGACAAAATCTTAAAGAAATAGAAGAGGATACCAAAAAATGGAAAAATCTTCCATGCTCATGGATTGGAAGAATCAATATCATCAAAATTTCCATTCTCCTAAAAGCAATTTATAGATTTAATGCAATACCAATCAAAATACCAAAGACATTCTTCTCAGATCTAGAAAAAATGAGGCTGAAATTCCTATGGAGGCAAAAGAGACTTCGAATAGCTAAAGCAATCTTGTACAACAAAAACAAAGCCGGAGGCAAAACAATACCAGATTTCAGGACATACTACAGGGCAGTTATAATCAAAACAGCATGGTACTGGTACAGAAACAGATGGATAGACCAATGGAACAGAATTGAAACACCAGAAATCAATCGAAACATCTACAGCCAACTCATATTTGATCAAGGATCCAAAACCAATTCCTGGAGCAAGGACAGTCTATTCAATAAATGGTGCTGGGAAAATTGGATTTCCACATGCAGAATCATGAAGCAAGACCCCTACCTTTCACCTTACACAAAAATCCACTCAACATGGATATTTTTAAACTTTTATTTAATGAATATAAATTTCCAAAGTACGACTTATGGATTACAATGGCTTCCCCCCCATACCGTCCCTCCCACCCACAACCCTCCCCTTTCCCATTCCCTCTCCCCTTCCATTCACCTCAAGATTCATTTTCGATTATCTTAATATGCAGAAGATCAGCTTAGTATACATGAAGTAAGGATTTCAACAGTTTGCTCCCACACAGAAACATAAAGTGAAAAATAATAGATGATTTTTTTAAATGATGATGAAATCAGATCAGACCTATTGTCATGTTTAATCCCAGTGAGAGTCAAGTTGGGAATTGATAATTTCTTTTTTTTTTTTTTTACAGAAGATCAGTTTATTATACATTAAGTAAAGATTTCAACAGTTTGCACCCCCATAGAAACACAAAGTGAAATATATTGTTTGAGTACTCGTTATAGCATTAAGCCTCAATGTACAGCACATTAAGGAGAGATCCTACATGAGGAGTAAGTGCACCGTGACTCCTGTTGTTGACTTTACAAATTGACACTCCTGTTTATGGCATCAGTAATCTCCCTATGCTCCAGTCATGAGTTTCCAAGGCTATGGAAGCCCTCTGAGTTCTCTGACTCTTATCTTGTTTAGACAAGGTCATAGTCAATGTGGAGGTTCTCTCCTCCCTTCAGAGAAAGGTACCTCCTTCTTTGAAGACCTGTTCTTTCCACTGGGATCTCACTCACAGAGATCTTCTTGCCAGAGTGTCTTGGCTTTCCATGCCTGAAATACTCTCATGGGCTTTTCAGCCAGATCCGAGTGCCTTTAGGGCTGATTCTGAGGCCAGAGTGCTATTTAGGACATCTGCCATTCTATGAGTCTGCTGAGTATCTTGCTTCCCATGTTGGATCACTCTCCCCTTTATTTATTCTATCGGTTAGTGTTAGCAGGTACTAGACTTGTTTATGTGCTCCCTTTGACTCTTAGTCCTTTCATTATGATCAATTGTGAACTGAAATTGATCACTTGGACTAGTGAGATGGCATTGGTACATGCCACCTTGATGGGATTGAATTGGAATCCCCTGGTATGTTTCTAACTCTACCATTTGGGGCAAGTCAGCTTGAGCATGTCCCAAATTGTACATCTCTTCCCTCTCTTATTCCCACTCTTATGTTTAACAGGGATCACATTTCAGTTAATTTTCAACACTTAAGAATAACTGTGTGATAATTACAGAATTAAACCAGTCATATTAAGTAGAACAGACAAAAACAACTAAGAGGGATAATGTATTAAGTTGTTCATTAACAGTCAGGGCTATGCTGATCAAGTCACCGTTTCTCTTAGTGTCCATTTCACTTCAGCAGGTTTCCTTTTTGGTGTTCAGTCAGTTGTCACCGATCAGGGAGAACATATGGTATTTGTCCCTTTGGGACTGGCTTATTTCACTCAGCATGATGTGTTCCAGATTCCTCCATTTTGTTGCAAATGACTGGATTTCGTTGTTTCTTACTGCGGTATTGTATTCTAAAGAATACATATCCCATAATTTCTTTATCCAGTCTACCGTTGATGGGCATTTAGATTGGTTCCAGGTCTTGGCTATTGTGAATTGTGCTGCAATAAACATTAGGGTACAGACTGCTTTTTTGTTTGTCAATTTAAACTCCTTTGGGTAAATTCCAAGGAGTGGGATGGCTGGGTCGAATGGTAGGGTTATCTTCAGGTTTCTGAGGAATCTCCAGACTGACTTCCATAGTGGCTTGACCAGTTTGCATTCCCGCCAACAGTGGGTTAGTGTCCCTTTTTCCCCACATCCTCTCCAGCATCTGTTGTTGGTAGATTTCTGTATGTGAGCCATTCTAACCGGGGTGAGGTGAAACCTCATTGTGGTTTTGATTTGCATTTCCCTGATTTCTAGTGACCTTGAACATTTTTTCATGTGCCTGTTGGCCATTTGGATTTCCTCTTTTGAAAAAGTGTCTATTGAGGTCCTTGGCCCATCTCTTAAGTGGGTTGTTGGTTTTGTTTTTGTGGAGTTTCTTGATCTCTTTGTAGATTCTGGTTATTAACCCTTTATCTGTTGCATAGTTTGCAAATATTTTTTCCCATTCTGTCGGTTGTCTCTTCACTCTCCTGACTGTTTCTTTTGCAGTACAGAAACTTCTCAATTTGATGCAATCCCAATAGTTGATTTTGGCTTTGACTGCCTGTGCCTCCCGGGTCTTTTCCAGAAATTCTTTGCCTGTGCCAATATCTTGAAGGGTTTCTCCAATGTTCTCTAATAACTTAATGGTGTCAGGACGTAGATGTAGGTCTTTAATCCATGTTGAGTGGATTTTTGTGTAAGGTGTAAGGTAGGGGTCTTGCTTCATGATTCTGCACGTGGAAATCCAATTTTCCCAGCACCATTTATTGAATAGACTGTCTTTGCTCCAGGAATTGGTTTTAGATCCTTGATCAAATATAAGTTGGCTGTAGATGTTTGGGTTGATTTCTGGTGTTTCAATTCTGTTCCATTGGTCTATCCATCTGTTTCTGTACCAGTACCATGCTGTTTTGATTACAACTGCCCTATAGTATGTCCTGAAATCTGGTATTGTGATGCCTCCGGCTTTGTTTTTGTTGTACAAGATTGCTTTAGCTATAAGAGGTCTCTTGTGCCTCCATATGAATGTCAGCATCATTTTTTCTAGATCTGAGAAGAATGTCTTTGGTATCTTGATTGGGATTGCATTGAATGTATAAATTGCTTTTGGGAGAATGGACATTTTGATGATATTGATTCTTCCAATCCATGAGCATGGAAGATTTTTCCATTTTTTGGTATCCTCTTCTATTTCTTTCTTTAAGATTTTGTAATTCTCATTGTAGAGATCTTTAACGTCCTTGGTTAAGTTTATTCCAAGGTATTTGATTGCTTTTTAGCTATTGTGAATGGGATTGATCTTAGCAGTTCTTCCTCAGCCATGGCATTGTCTGTGTATACAAAGGCTGTTGATTTTTGTGCATTGATTTTATACCCTGCCACTTTGCCAAACTCCTCTATGAGTTCCAATAGTCTCTTAGTAGAGTTCTTTGGATCCTCTAAGTACAGAATCATATCGTCTGCAAAGAGGGATAGTTTGACTTCTTCCTTCTCGATTTGTATTCCTTTGATTTCTTCTTCTTTCAACATGATTTAAAGACTTAAATCTATGACTCGGCACCTTCAAATTATTAGAGAACATTGGAGAAACCCTGAAAGATATAGGTACTGGCAAAGTCTTCTTGGAAAAGATCCAGGAAGCACAGGCAGTCAAAGCCAAAATTAACATTTGGGATTGCATCAAATTGAGAAGTTTCTGTACTGCAAAAGAAACAGTCAGGAAAGTGAAGAGGAAACTGACAGAATGGGAAAATATATTTGCAAACTATGTAACAGATAAAGGGTTAATAACCAGAATCTACAAAGAGATCAGGAAACTCCAGAAAAACAAAACCAACAACCCACTTAAGAGATGGGCCAAGGACCTCAATAGACATTTTTCAAAAAGGAAATCCAAATGGCCAACAGGCACATGAAAAAATGTTTAAGGTCACTAGCAATCAGGGAAATGCAAATCACAATGAGGTTTCACCTCACCTCGGTTAGAATGGCTCACATACAGAAATCTACCAACAATAGATGCTGGAGAGGATGTGGGAAAAAGGGACACTAACCCACTGTTGGTGGTAATGCAAACTGGTTAAAGCCACTATGGAAGTCAGTCTGGAGATTCCTCAGAAACCTGAATATGACCCTACCATTCAACCCAGCCATCCCACTCCTTGGAATTTACCCAAAGAAAATTAAATTGTCAAACAAACAAGCTGTCTGCACATTAATGATGATTGCAGCTCAATTCACAATAGCTAAGACCTGGAACTAACCCAAATGCCCATCAACAGTAGACTGGATAAAGAAATTATGGGACATGTACTCTATAGAATACTATACAGCAGTCAAAAACAATGAAACCCGGTCATTTGCACAAGATGGAGGAATCTGGAAAATATCATGCTGAGTGTACTAAGCCAGTCCCAAACGGACAAATATCATATGTTCTCCCTGATAGGTAACAACTGACTGAGCACCAAAGGGGAAACCTGTTGAAGTGAAATGACACTATGAGAAACAGTGACTTCATCCCTCTTGTCCTGACAGTTGATGTACAATGTAATACTTTATCCCTTTTACTATTTTTTTGTTCTAGTACTATTGGTTGAACTCTGTAATTAATACACAATTATGCTTAGGTGTTAAATTTAGCTGGAAAGTGATCCCTGTTAAATGTAAGAGTGGAAATAAGAGAGGAATGAGATGTACAGTTTTGGACATGCTCAATCGAACTTGCCTCAAAAGATGGAGTTAGAAACGTGCCAGGGGTTTCCAAAACAATCCTATCAAGGTTGCATGTACCAATGCCATCTCATTAGTCCAAGTGATCAATTTCAGTTCACAATTGATCACACTGATAGGTCTAAGAGTCAAAGGGATCACACAACAAGACTCGTGTCTGCTAATACGAGCTGAAAGAATCAAAAAGGGAGAGAATGATCCAACATGGGAAGTGGGATACACAGCAGACTCATAGAATGGCAGATGTCCTAAGTAGCACTCTGGCCTCAAAATCAGCCCGTAAGGCAGTCAGATCTGGCTGATGAGCTCATGAGAGTATTTTATTCATGGAAAGCCAAGGCACTCTGGCAAAAAAAAAAAAAAAAAAAAAAAGGAAGACCTAAGTGAAAGGTCTTTGCAAGTGAGAACCCAGTGGAAAGAACAGGGCCATCAAAGAAGTAGGTACCTTTCTCTGAAGGGAGGAGAGAGCTTCCACTTTGACTATGACCCTGTCAGAATAAGATTGAAGTTGGTGAACCCAAAAGGCTTCCATAGCCTTGGAAACTCATGACTAGAGCCTAGGGAGATTACTGACACTATAAACAAGAGTGCCAAATTGTTAAGTCAACAACAGGAGTCACTGTGTACTTACTCCTCATGTGGGATCTGTCCTTAATGTGTTGTCCAATGTGAAGTAATGCTATAACTAGTACTGAAACAGTATTTTACCCTTTGTGTTTCTGTGTGGGTGTAAATGGATAAAATCTTTACTTAATATATACTAAATCGATCTTCTGTATATAAAGATAATTGAAAATGAATCTTAATTGAATGGAAGGTGAGAGGGAGTCGAGATGTGAGGGTGTGAGTGGGAGGGAAGTTATGGGGGGGAAGCCATTGCAATCCATAAACTATACTTTGGAAATTTATATTTACTAAATAAATGTTAAAAAAAGAATGGTTAAAATTAACAAAATTATATTTAATATTTAGCAATTAATAGTAAAAATTACTTTTTATCATTACATATACTTTTTCTTAAAAATATTTTTTTAACATTTATTTATTATTTATTTTTAAAGAGTTACAGAGAGAGAGAGAGAGACAGAGAGGGATCTTCAATCCACTGGTTCACTCCCCAAATGTCTGCTATAGTCAGGCCTGGGCCAGGCTGAAACCAAGAGCCAGGAGTTTCTTCCAGGTCTCCCATGTGGGTGTGGGGTCCCAAACACTTGGGCAACCTTCCACTGCCTTTTCCAGTCCTTCAGTAGGGAGCTAGATCAAAAGTGGAGAAACTAGGACATGAACTGGCACTCATATGGCATGCTGGCATCAAAGACAGCAGCTTTACCCACTGTGCCACAGCTCTAGTCCAAAAAAATAGACATTTTACTCTAGTCCATTTGTAGAATTGTTCTTTGTGGATAAAGTATAATGCCTCTCTATGTCACAACTTCTTGGATGGTAAAGCATTGATTAAAATCCTGCACTTCCTTTCCTCGAAAGAATGTTGAAATTTTTTTAAAAAAGAAAAAGTGAATTTGCTTAGAAAAGTTACCACTTACTACTGGAAGGTACTAAGTGAATATTTGTTGAATAATTGTTAGCTGTTATCTATTAGGGATAGGTAATACACTTTTTTTCTTTTCTTTTCTTTTTTTATTTTTGACAGGCAGAGTAGACAGTGAGAGAGAGAGAGACAGAGAGAAAGGTCTTCCTTTGCTGTTGGTTCTGTTAGAGTCAACCGCCCGAAAAATGTCACCAAGAGACACGTCTCTTATGCAAACAGCAAGGGGAAGCTTTATTGATTATCCAGCATGCTGGGGCTGTCTGATCATACAAGAGCAGAGCAGCCCCGAATAACCAAATGTTAGGGTTTATAAAGGCAAAAACCGCAAAACTGGGGAGGGGGGAATACACGGTTGCTATGCACGGCTGCTATACACAGTTGCTAAGATCAAAAGAGAGTACATAAAATCAAAAGAGAGTATATGGTTACTGGGGTCAACATAACCTAAAAGTGAAATTAATATTCATCATAATCTTGACAATACCAGTTAAAATCTTACAATTAGCAATTAGGACTTGATATTAATGTAAGACACAGACAAATCAGGTAACCCAGGTGCAACCTCTCTACTTTTAAGCTTGAGCAATCATGCTAGGTGGTTTTTGTGCTCTGCCAAGGGTGATATAGTGCACTGCTATTGTCCGACTATTTGAGATCATAGTTTAAGACCAAAGTCTCACGGTGGGGGGTGCTTTCCCAGAATGGAGTCTCAAGTGCTCCAAAATGGAGTCCCTACTGTCAAGGTGCTACTTTACTCTGTCTTATTTTCACAGCTGCACCAGGAAGGTTTAAACCTGTAAGCTTAAGCTTAACTTTTTACACCCACGCATATACAATTTTAACTCTTCAGTTCACCCTCCAGTGGCCGCCGTGGCCAGCGCGCTGCTGCTGGCGCACCGCACTGATCCAATGGCAGAAGCCAGGTACTTATCCTGGTCTCTCATGGGGTGCAGGGACAAGCACTTGGGCCATCCTCCACTGCACTCCCTGGCCACAGCAGAGAGCTGGCCTGGAAGAGGGACAACCGGGACAGAATCCGGCGCCCCGACCGGGACTAGAAGCCGGTGTGCCGGCACCGCAAGGTGGAGGATTATCCTACTGAGCTAATGGCTCCAGCCATTTTTTAAGATTTATTTATTTTACTTGAAATTCAGAGTTACACAGAGGGAGGAGGGTCAGAGAGAGAAAGAGAGAAGGAGGTCTTCCATCCACTGGTTCACTCTCCAGTTGGCCGCAATGGCCGGAGCTGCGCTGATCTGAAGCCAGGAGCCAGGAGTTTCTTCTGGGTCTCCCATATGGGTGCAGGTACCCAAGGACTTGAGCCATCTTCCTCTGCTATCCCAGGCCACAGCAGAGAGCTGGACAGGAAGTGGATCAGCCGGGACTAGAACCGGCGCCATATGGGATGCCAGCATTTCAGGCCAGGGCATTAACACGCTGTGCCACAGCACTGGCCCCTATTTTTTCTTTTTTAAAAATTAGTTTTTCTAAAGGATTTTAAAACACACATACGAATTGTAAATATTTATAGGATACAATGTGATGTTTTAATACATATATACAAGTCTATTGGCCAATCAGGTAAATAAATATATCTCCTAAACATTTACTATATCTTTATAATGAACACATTCAAAGTCCTAACGTCTATATTTTTTATGGAGAAATATATAGTATATTAATCTGTATATGGTCTTAGTCCTATTTACTTATAACATAAGACCAATTAATCAAATTTTCCTCATTCTCCATTCTCTCTTCTTCCCTTTGCCCTGAGCCTCTGATCATTTTAACCACCATTCTACCTTTAACTTTAATGAGATGAGATCACTCCCCGCTCCATTTTTTTATACACCACATATGAGTGAAGTGTAATCATGTAATACTTGTCTTTCTGTACTTGATCTTCTCACTTGACACTTAACAGAGCTACCTCCCATTCCTTCCACATTGTTGCAAATGACGGGATTTTTATTCTTTTTAAATGACTGAGTAGCATTCCACTTTGTGTATGTATTTTCTTTATCAGTTCATCCGTAGATGAAAACTTAGGTAGTTTCAGTTTCAGGTCTTACGTTAGGTCTTCATTCCACTTTGATTTTCATACACGGCGAGAGACAGGGGGATTAATTTCATTCTTGTGTATGTGAATATCCAATGGATGTTATTTATTCTGCTCAGGATTTATTCTCTCCCTGCTTCCCATCTTATTTCTTGGGTTTAATTTTCATTTTCTTTGAATGTAAATACATGTGTTATATTTTCATGTCTGTCTTGAATCTCCTAAGACTAAATACTGTACAATTTTTTATTATAGCCTTATAATTTATTTTTCTTGCTAGTCTTTGTAGCATCATCTTCATTTTGATTCATCAAATTTTCTACAGTTGTCTGGGGAGTGACAGACACAGAGTAGATGCTTAAATGTTTGTTGCTTGATTGAATGGATCCAAGTGAGTAACATGTCAATTATATTAAAAGAAGGGATGTGAATCAGCATTTACAGCTTAAGTTTTTTTTCAGATTTCTTTTTTTTCTTTTTTTTTAACTTTTATTTAATGAATATAAATTTCCAAAGTACAGCTTATGGACTAGCCGGCGCCGCGGCTCACTAGGCTAATCCTCCGCCTTGCGGTGCTGGCACACTGGGTTCTAGTCCTGGTCGGGGCGCCGGATTCTGTCCCGGTCACCCCTCTTCCAGGCCAGCTCTCTGCTATGGCCAGGGAGTGCAGTGGAGGATGGCCCAAGTCCTTGGGCCCTGCACCCCATGGGAGACCAGGATAAGTACCTGGCTTCTGCCATCGGATCAGTGCGGTGCGCCAGCAGCAGCGCGCTGGCCGTGGCGGCCATTGGAAGGTGAACCAATGGCAAAGGAAGACCTTTCTCTCTGTCTCTCTCTCTCACTGTCCACTCTGCCTGTCCCAAAAAAAAGTTCAGATTTCTTAATTTTCTTCCTGGATCATAGTTGTTTCTGTACAGGAACAGATATATTCATTGCTTAGTATGAACTTACATATAATAGGTTTTCAATAAGTATTTGTTGAATCAGTTCTTTTAAGAAAGAGCTTTAGGGGCTGGTGCTGTGGCATAGCGGGTAAAACTGCCATCTGCAGTGCTGGCATCCCATATGGAAAGCAGTAGAGGATGGCCCAAATCCTTGGGCACCCCCACCCACGTGGGAGACCCAGAGAAGACTTCTGGCTCCTGGATTCAGATTGGTGCAGCTCTGGCCATTGTGGCCAACTGGGGAGTGAACCAACAGATGGAAGACCTCTCTCTATCTCTCTGCCTCTGCCTTTCTGTAACTCTGATTTTGAAGTAAACAAATAAAATTTTAAAAAAAGAACTTTATGTGTATATAAAATAAGTTATTCAGGTTCATGTAATAGGACATGCTATTTAGGGTCCTGAAGCATTACTGGAGAAAATTTACATGTTATTATGATTGCATTTATTGATTTTCATCTTTTGGAATCAATCTAATGTGAAGCAGAGAAGTATGTTTGAGTTTTAATATGCTATGTCACACAGTGTGTTCAAGAGCTGCTGTTGAAAGGTGATGTAGTGAGAAGTTTGTGCTTAATATATTATATATAGTTAACTAATATAAAAGTTAAAAATAACAATGTAAATATCCAAGTCTAAGGAGAGCTGAAGAGAATGAGAAAGCAATGAATTTAGCTCTTCCATTTCAAAATAATGGCATCCATTTGATGTTATCTCAAGTTAATAAGTGTAGATAATACAACTGTTATGAAAGACAGTATGGAGATCCCTCAGAAACTTTAAAATAGATCTACCAAGTGATCCAGCCATTCTAGTTTTGGGAAGTTACCCAAAGGAGATGAAATCAGCATATGGAAGAGTAACCTTACCCCCATGTTTGTAGGAGCTTAGTTCACAATAGCAAAGGTATGGAACCAACCCGGACATCCATCAGCTGATGAATAGATAAAGAAATTGTGATACACACACACACACACACACACAAACATACATGAAACACACATGCTGGAATACTACCCAGCTGTAAAAAATGGTGAAACCCTATCTTTCACAACAAAATGGTACAATTGGAGATCATTATGCTTAATGAAATAATCTAGCCCCCAAAAGACAAATATGTTTTCCCTGATTTGTGGTGTCTAACATATGGCCTACAAAAAGCTTGTAGTATATCTGAGCAAAATTGACATTTTGAGATTTGATTATTGTTTATAGCCCTTGTGTATACTCCTGAGGAAGAGTGGTCTCTCTACTTACTTCTTGTTGAATTCTTTATTTAGTGGAGAGTTAAGATTGAGATTATAAAGTAAATTGAAAGTATGTCATTGTAAAAATTAAAAGAAAAATAAAGGAACGAGTAGGGAGAGTAGGAGCACAGGGGAAGGAGGGTAGAGTGAGAAGTATCATGTAATTAATCTTGTGCATATGAAATACTGAATTTTGTTCCCTTTATATAAATAAAAAAATTTAAAGAAACTTATTTAGACATAGATCTAGTCACCAACGCCCCTAGAAATAGAATCATTTAAGAAATACTATTCTTGGAGATATATCTGTGGAAATGGAGGAACGAGATGAGAGATGTTTCTTATTATCATAGATCTTTTTTTTTTTTTTTGACAGAATGGACAGTGAGAGAGAGAGACAGAGAGAAAGGTCTTCCTTTGCTGTTGGTTCACCCTCCAATGGCTGCCGTGGCTGGCGCGCTGAGGCTAGCGCACCGTGCTGATCCGATGGCAGGAGCCAGGTACTTCTCCTGGTCTCCCATGGGGTGCAGGGCCAAGCACTTGGGCCATCCTCCACTGCACTCCCTGGCCACAGCAGAGAGCTGGCCTGGAAGAGGGGCAACCGGGACAGAATCCAGCGCCCCAACCGGGACTAGAACCCAGTGTGCTGGTGCCGCTAGGTGGAGGATTAGCCTAGTGAGCCGTGGCACCAGCCTATCATAGATCTTTGATACAGAGAAAGATCTAAGAAAATGTTATATAAAGTTCAATTATATGATTCAACTTCCTTCAACCTATTTTGGAGCCAAGTATTTTTCTTACCTCTGGCTATTCTTCAATATTTTTTTTGAGTTTTTAAAAATTGTATTTAAGGGGGCTGGTGCTGTAGCTCACTTGGACAATCCTCCGCCTGCGGTGCCGGCATCCCACATGGGCACCAGGTTCTAGTCCTGGTTGCTCCTCTTCCAGTCCAGCTCTCTGCTGTGGCCTGGGAGGGTAGTGGAGGATGGCCCAAGTACTTGGGCCTCTGCACCTGCATGGGAGACCAGGAAGAAGCACCTAGCTCCTGGCTTTGGATTGGCGCAGCACCAGCCGTGGTGGCCATTTGGGGAGTGAACCACTGAAAGGAAGACCTTTCTCTCTGTCTCTGTCTCTCTCTCTTACTGTCTGTAAGTGTACCTGTCAAATAAAAAAATTGTATTTATGTTACACAAGTTTCATATATCTCATATATACATATTTATGAACATAGTGACTTGCCCTCCCTAACCTCCCTCCTGCCCACGCTTCAAACCTTCCTCCTCCTCCCTCTCACATTCCAACCTTAATTTTTTACAAAGACGTATTTTCAATTTACTTAATGATTGTATAGTTAACCCTACACCAAGTAAAAAAAAAAAAAAAACAGTTCAACAGATAATGTTAAGAGAAAAAGAAGAAAAAACACTGTTTTTCAATGGAAGAGGCAAGGGCTGTAAACAATCATGGAAACTCAAAATGTCTATTTCACTCCAATACATTACACTTCAGGTACCCAATTAGTTATGTTGGATCAGGAAAAAAATACGGTATCTGTCTTTTCTGTTTTTTGGTGATCTGCATATTTCACTAAGTCTAGGGGTTTCTAGTTGTATCCATCTTGTTGCAAAATACAGGATTTCATTGTTTTTCTCAGGTGAGTAGTACTCCATAGTGTATATATACCATACTTTCTTTATCCTGTCAACAGCTGATGGATGTCAGGGTTGATTCCATTTCTTAAGTATTGTGAATTGAACTGCAGTGACCATGGGGATTCATATTACTCTTTCACGTGCTGATTTCTTTTGGTTTGGGTAAATTCCCAGAGTGGGATGGCTGGATAATATGGTAGATCTATATTCAAATTCCTGAAATTTCTCCATACTATCTTCCACAGTGCCTGCATCAGTTTACATTCCCACCAACAGTGGACCAGAGTACCTTTTTTTCCCACATCCCCTGTAGCATATGTTGTTTGTTAATTTCTGTATGAGAGCCTTTTTAACTGGAGTGAGGTGAAACTTCATTGTGGTTTTGATTTGCATTTCTGTGATGACTAATGATCTTGAGTATTTTATCAAGTGTCTGTTGGCCATTTGAATTTCCATTCTTGAAAAATGCCTATTCAAGTCTTTGCCCATTTCTTAACTGGATTGTTTGTATTTTTGTTGTTGAATTTCTTGAGTTCTTTATAGATTCTGGATGTTAACTCTTTGTCAGTTGCATAGGTTGCAAATATTTTCTCCCCTTCTGTTGATTGATTGACTCTTCACTTTGCTGAATGTTTTCTTTTGCAGTGCAGAAGCTTCTCTGCCTGATGTAATCCCATTTGTTAATGTTGGCTTTCATTGCATGTGTGCTTCTATAGTCTTTTCCAAGAAGTCTTTCCCTATGCCAATGTCTTGCAGAGTTTCTCCAATGTTTTCTAGTAATTTGATGGTGTCAGGTTGTAGATTTAGGTCTTTGATCCATTTTGAGTGGATTTTTGTGTTAAGGTTTAAGGTAGGGGTCTAGTTTCACACTTCTGCTCATGGAGATGCTCCTTCCCCAACACCATTTTAAAGAGACTGTCCTTGCTCCAGGGATTGATTTTATTACCTTTGTCAAAGATTATTTGGTTCAAGATGTATGAATTGATTTCTGGAGTTTCTATTCTCTTCCATTTGCCTACAAGTCTGCTCAATATCTTAATATGAACTGATTGCAATGAGTTTTTAAAAGTAAGTACTGAATTGCCATGACAAAAAGTAGCTGGGCCTGGAGCTGGCACTGTGGCATATTAGGTAAAGCTGCCTCCTAGAATCCTGGGAGACTGCCTAGAGTCCTGGCAACCCATGTGGGCGTCGGTTCAAGTCCAACTGCTCCTCTTCTGATCCAGGTCTCTGATATGGCCTGGGAAAGCAGTAGAAGATGGCCCAAGTCCTTAGGCCCCTGCACCCACATGGGAGAACTGGAAGAAACTCCTGGCTCCTGGATTTGGATCAGCCCAACTTTGGCCATTGTGGCCATTTAGTGAGTGAACCAATGGATGGAAACCCTCCCTCCCACCATAAACCCATTTGCCTCTGCCTCTCTGTAACTCTGCCTTTCAAATACATAAATAAATCTTTAAAAAATAAAGTAGCTGAGACTTTGTTAGGGATGGAAATTTGAATCCCTAAAAAACTGACTTCGACAAAGTGTACTAGAGTTAAGTGTTTCCAGGAAATAAATAGGGAAACAGTAACATTTCCCAAACTTTCTTACAAGCAGTAGCAATATTATTAAACCTATTTAATAGTTCATGATAGTTCCTTCTAAGGAAATAGACTATATTTCTCCTTGGTTATGCCCTTCTTGGACATAGAAACATAAGAAGACACATTAAAATTGTTACAGTTACAAATTGGTATGTATAAGAGTGTTGGTTATTGATTCAAAGTAGATATTCTGGAGGCTCAGGAGTCTGAGTTTAGTTTTGGGCAGTTTATGTTTTTATAAATGTCACCTATTGTTTTTATATATTATCTCAGTAAGCTAGAGTATAGGAATATAACTTCTAAAAGATAATACACATGATATTGTATACTATAATAGGTTCTTCCAGGGTCAGAAAACAGGACTCGAGGAGAAGGGAAATGTTTCCCCAGAGTCTCTTACTCATCTCATTGAGCACCTGGCAGAACTCTTTCCAAATGAGTAAATAGTTTTAGTTTTTTTCTCATTGTTCTAACAAACTGCCACAAAATTAGTGACTCACAAGAAAGTTCTGTTGGATAGAAATCTGGAAGTGTTCCAATGTCAAGGTGTTGGCATGCTGTATTCCTTTCTGGGGGCTCTGGGGAAAGAATGTTTTCTTGCCTTTTCCAACTTCTAGCTGTTGCCCACCTTTTTGACTCCAGGCTCCCCTCTCCATTTTCAGAGCCAGAAACATTGATTTTCTACAATTGTTCTTCCACAGTCTCATTTCTTTCTGTGTCTGACTCTCTCGCTCCTTCTACTTTACGGACTTTTGTGATCACAGTGAAACCAATCAGAAAGTCAAGGATAATCTCTTTTAATGTTAACTGATTAGGAACCATAATTACATCTGCAAATTCAATTCCTCTTTGCCTTGTAAGGTAATCTAGGGATTATGAAGTGGATTTTTTTGGAGGGTGCATTATTCTGCCTATCATATGATGCTTGCTAAAAATTTTGTTAATAAATAATAATTATATACAGTTAACACTTTATTTCATTTTGTTCTTTAACAACTCTATGAAGAAAACTGGGTTTAGAAATTTGGAATAAATTGCATAAAATCATTAAGTCAGAATATTATCCACATCTATATGACATTTCATGCTTAGGCTGGTATTGTGGTACAGCTGCTTACAGTGGTGTCATATACAGGATTGCCAGTCAGAGTCCTGGCTGCTCAGCTTCTGATCCAACTTCCTGCCAGTTTGCCTGTGATGGCAGTAGGAAATGATCCAAGTGTTTGGGCCCCTGCTGTGCATGTGGAATACCAGGATGGAGTTTCTGGATCCTGGCTTTGACCTTGCCCTGCCCTGGCTGTTAATAGCAATTTGGGGTAAAGAAGATGGCGGAATAGGGAGGGAGGGAGCACACCAAAGGTCCACTAAGGGAAGGTTCAAAGAGGAGTGAGAATTTGTAGTTTTTAAGGACCGAGAGGCCCTTCCTGAAACTGGGGAGATAGGGTGGACACGCGAGGAGGACGCGGATGCCTGAGACTCAGGACACCAGCAGGAGTGTGTACACACCAGTGCTGGAAGCCGAGGTGAGATGGGGTGCTCGCCCAACACTTCGGCACAGCCGCGGCCGCCCCTCCCCCAACACACCCTGGGACGGACACTGAGACATGCACGACTGAGTGGGGGAGGAAATAGAAAATTGAACAGAGTGAGTGGCGCCTGCGGAGAGAGTGCACGATTCAGGGGTACTAATTGAGAGACTGAGTAAGCCAGTATCTCTTGGCGCCTCCTCGGAGCTCTAGCAGGCGGGAAGCAGCCATTTTGTCTGTTTACATTCTGGCTTAAACTAGAATTGTCTTTGCCTCCACACTAACCTTCGGAGGCGGGGCCCAAAAGTGGAGCAGAGCAACAGGACACTTCTTACTCGAGGGAGGGCAGCTCAAAGCCCTGACACCCGTCTACTCAAGTTACAAGAAAAAAAAAAAAAGGGCAGGATGCAGAGCTGCAGTGGGCAGAGAGCAGCCATCCTGTCTGTTTACATGCGGGCTGTGTAGAGCAGCCTGCTTACACTGGATATTGGTAGAGACTCACAGCAGCCTATAGTAGAGGGAAATCAACCTGAAAAATCACCCAGATGGTATGCCAAAAAACAAAACAAAAACCCACAAGAATATAGAACATATAAACTTGCCAACGGAGCAGACTAAACCAACCATAACAGAGGCAGAAGAAGAAGTTGAAAACATGCCAGAAAAAGAATTCAGAAAATTAATAATCAGAATACTTAGAAATAATGAGAAACAGTGTCAAGAGCTGAATGAAAAACAAGCCCAAGGATTAGAGATCCTAAAGAGAAGCCAGAATGAGATACTAGAACTGAAAAACTCAATTGACCATATAAAAAACACTGTGGAATCCCTCGGAAATCGAACAGATGAAACAGAAGACCGAATATCAGAATTCGAAGAGAAACTTCCAGAAATAATACAGTCAGTTCAAACGCAGGAAGAAGAAATTAAAAAACTAAAAAATACGGTCGGAGACCTACAAGATTCAATCAAACGGTGTAATGTTCGGATAATAGGAGTCCCTGAGGGGGTGGAAAGAGAGAATGGATTGGAAGGTGTCTTCAACGAAATAATATTAGAAAACTTTAAACAAAGGCAGCTCGATAACAGCACACAAACACAACAGATAGCCAGGACCCCGAACAGAGTAGACCAAAAGAGAAATTCACCACGACACATTGTGGCAACACTCAGTTCAGTGACACACAAAGAACAAATCCTAAAATGTGCCAGAGAAAATCGACAAATCACATTCAGGGGTAAGTCAATCAGACTCACCCCAGACTTCTCATCGCAAACACTACAGGCAAGGAGACAATGGCATGATATATTTCAAGTTTTAAAAGACAAACAATGCCAACCTAGAATACTATATCCTGCAAAGCTATCATTTATGAATGAAGGGGAAATAAAGATCTTCCACGACAAACAGAAACTGAAAGAATTTGTATCCACACGTGCAACCCTACAACACTTGCTCAAAGACGTGCTGCACACAGAAATACAAAAACAAGAACTTCACTGCAAAAAAAAGCAAATGTTGAGTAACCCACAAACAAGGTTCAAAATACATAAGCAGCTCGTTTCAGGAAACATGAAGGGGAAAAGACAGTACTTAACAGTAATCACATTGAATGTGAATGGTCTTAATTCCACAACAAAGAGACATAGACTAGCTGATTGGATCAAAAAAGAGAATCCATGTATATGTTGCCTTCAGGAGACACACCTCATCAGCAAAGATACACGCAGACTGAAAGTGAAAGGATGGAAAAAGATACTCCAAGCTAACGGAAATCAAAAAAGAACTAGTGTGGCCATCCTGATATCAGACAAAATAGACTTTAACATAAAAACTATTAAAAGAGACAGAGAAGGGCACTATATAATGATTAAAGGATCTATCCAACAGGAAGACATTGCTATTATAAATGTATATGCACCTAATTACAGGACACTTGGCTACCTGAAAGAATTACTAAAGGATTTAAAGGGAGATATAGACTCAAATACAATAGTAGCAGGGGACTTCAACACCCCACTCTCACCAATGGACAGATCAACCAGACAGAAATTCAACAAGGAAACAACTGAACTAATTGACGCCATAGACCAAATAGACCTAATAGATATCTTCAGAACCTTCCACCCCACAGACAGAGTTCACATATTTCTCCCCAGTACATGGAACATTCTCTAGGATTGACCATATACTAGGCCATAAAGGGAGCCTCAACAAATTCAAAAAAATTGAAACTATACCATGCAGCTTCTCAGACCATAGCACAGTGAAACTTGAAATCAACCACCCAAGAATCTCTACACCATATGCAAATATATGGAGAATGGACAACATGATCCTGAATGAACAGTGGGTCATCGAAGAAATTAAAAGAGAAATCAAAAGATTTCTAGAAACAAATGAAAATGATAACACAACCTATCAAAACCTGTGGGACACAGCAAAAGCAGTGCTAAGAGGAAAGTTTATAGCAATTAGTGCCTACATCAAGAAGCTGGAAAGGAACCAAACAAATGAACTCTCCATGCAGCTCAAGGATCTAGAAAAACAGCAGCAAATCAAGCCCAAATCCAAAAGGAGGAAAGAAATACTAAAGATCAGAGAAGAAATAAACAGAATTGAAACCAAAAAAACAATACAAAAGATCAACAAAACCAGGAGCTGGTTCTTTGAAAAAATAAACAAAATCGACACACCATTGGCCCAACTAAGCAAAAAAAGGAGAGAGAAGACCCAAATCTGTAAAATCAAAGATAGTAATGGAAATGTAACAACTGACACAACAGAAATAAAAAGAATCATCAGAAACTACTACAAAGAGATGTATGCTAACAAATTGGGGAACCTGGAAGAAATGGATAGATTCCTGGACAAATACAACCTTCCTAAACTGAGCCATGAAGATATAGAAAATCTAAACAGACCCATAACCATGGAAGAAATTGAATCAGTAATAAACGCACTACCGAAAAAGAAGAGCCCAGGACCAGATGGCTTCACTGCCGAATTCTACCAGACATTTAAAGAACAACTAACCCTAGTTATTTTCAAATTATTCAAAACAATTGAAAGGGAGGGAATCCTCTGAAATTCTTTCTAAGAAGCCAATATCACCTTAATTCCTAAGCCCGGAAAAGACACAACAGAGAAAGAAAACTACAGATCTATCTCCCTCATGAACATAGATGCAAAAATACTCAATAAAATTCTGGCAAACCGAATCCAACTACATATCAGAAAGATCATTCACCTGGACCAAGTGGGATTTATCCCTGGTATGCAGGGATGGTTCAATATTCGAAAGTCAATCAATGTAATCCATCACATTAATAAATTGAGAAACAAAAATCATATGGTTATCTCAATAGATGCAGAGAAAGCATTTGACAAAATACAACACCCTTTCATGATGAAAACCCTAAGCAGGTTGGGGTTAGAAGGAATATTCCTCAACACAATTAAGGCAGTCTATGATAAACCAAAGGCCAGCATCATATTGAATGGGGAAAAGTTGGAGGCATTTCCATTGAAAACTGGCACCAGACAGGGATGCCCACTCTCACCATTGCTATTCAATATAGTCCTAGAAGTGTTAGCCAGAGCCATCAGGCAAGAAAAAGAAATTAGGCCGGCGCCACGGCTCACTAGGCTAATCCTCCGCCTAGTGGCGCCGGCACACCGGATTCTAGTCCCGGTCGGGCCGCCGGATTCTGTCCCGGTTGCCCCTCTTCCAGGCCAGCCCTCTGCTGTGGCCAGGGAGTGCAGTGGAGGATGGCCCAGGTGCTTGGGCCCTGCACCCCATGGGAGACCAGGAAAAGTACCTGGCTCCTGGCTCCTGCCATCGGATCAGCGCGGTGCGCCGGCCACAGCGCACCGGCCGCGGCGGCCATTGGAGGGTGAACCAACGGCAAAGGAAGAACTTTCTCTCTCTCTCTCTCACTGTCCACTCTGCCTGTGGAAAAAAAAAAGAAAAGAAAAAGAAATTAAAGGGATACAAATGGGAAAGGAGGAAGTTAAACTATCCCTATTTGCAGATGACATGATACTGTATATAGGGGACCCGATAAACTCCTATAAGAAACTACTGGAACTCATAGAAGAGTTTGGTAAAGTAGCAGGATACAAAGTCAATGCTCAGAAATCAACAGCCTTTGTATACACAGACAATGCCAGGGCTGAGGAAGAACTACTAAGATCAATCCCATTCACAATAGCCACAAAAACAATAAAGTACCTTGGAATAAATTTAACCAAGGAGGTCAAAGACCTCTGTGATGAAAATTACAAAACATTAAAGAAAGAAATAGAAGACGACACAAAAAAAATTGAAAAACCTGCTATGCTCATGGGTTGGAAGAATCAATGTCATCAAAATGTCCATTCTCCCAAAAGCAATTTACAAGTTCAATGCAATACCAATCAAAATACCAAAGTCATTCTTGAAAGACCTAGAAAAAACGATGCTGAAATTCATATGGAGAAACAGGAGACCCAGAATAGCTAAAGCAATCCTTAACAATAAAAACAAGGCTGGAGGCATCACAATCCCAAACTTCAATGTATACTACAGGGCAGTTATAATCAAAATAGCCTGGTACTGGTACAAAAACAGATGGATAGACCAATGGAACAGAATAGAAACACCGGAGATCAATCCAAACATCTATAACCAACTCATATTCGACAGAGGACCTAAAACCAACCCCTGGAACAAGGACAGCCTCTTCCCAGTATTTTTGTTGTTGTTATTGTTGTTGCTCGGTTTGCTCTACACAAGACCACTGGTTGAACTCTGCAATCAATGCACAACCATTCTTAAGCGTTTACAAATTAACAGAAAATTGATCTCTGTGAAACACAGGAGTGGGAATAAGAGAGGGAGGAGATATATAGGACGGCACATACTCACTCAGACTTACCTCCAGTGGTGGTACTAGAAATGTGCCAGGGGATTTCAACTCAACCTTACCAAGGAGGCAGGTACCAATGTCAGCACACTTGGTAAAGTGATAAATATAAATACACAACTGATCAAAAAGATAGGGTAAGTGTCGAAGAGATTTCACAAATAAGACCAGTGTAAGCAAATCATGAAAGATAGAATCAAAAGGGAGAGAATAATCCTGTGGGGGAAGCAGGACACACAGCAGACTCATAGAATGACAAATGCCCAAAACAGCACTCCTGTCTCAGAATCAAACCTTGGGACATTCGGATCTGACTAAAAGGTCCATGAGAGTCTCGCAGGCATGGAAAGCCATGACATGGTGGCAAAAAACAATCTAAATGAAGGATCCTGGTGAACAAGACCCCAGCAGAAGGATCAGGCCATCAAGGAGAGAGGCGCCTTTCTCTGAAGGGAGGAAGGAACCTCCACTGTGATATGGCCTTGACTAAACAAATTCAGAGTTGGTGAACTCACGGGGCTTCCATAGCCTAGACAGCTCATAGCAAGAGTCTCAGGTGATTGCTGACATCATAAATAAGAGTGCCAATTGTTAAATCAACAACGGGAGTCACAGGGTTCATGCTCCCCACGCAGGATCTCTGTCCTTAATATGTTTAACTATGAAACTCAAAAACACCACTGTTAGTCGAACAATACCCTATACCTGGTTCGGTTGTGTGAGTGCAACCTGTTGAAATCCCTGCTTAGTATATACTAAGTTGATCTTCAATATATGAAAGTAATTGAAAATGAAACGTGATGAAGGGCGGGATGGGAGAGGGAGTGGGTGAGGGGAGGGCCATGGGAGGGAGGGAGGAAGGGGGGGAAGTCACAATAATACAAAAGATGCATTTTATATTCTACTTAAAACTATTGGTTGAACTCTGTAATTAATACACAATAACTCTTAGGTGTTTAATTAATGCTATAACTAGTACTCAAATAGTATTTTACACTTTGTGTTCCTGTGTGGGAGCAAAATGTTGAAATCTTAACATACGCTAAATTGATCTTCTGTATATAAAGATAATTGAAAATTAATCGTGATGTGAAGGGGAGAGGGAGTGGGAGAGGGGAGTGTTGTGGGTGGGAGGGAAGTTACAGGGGGGAGGAAGCTATTGTGGTCCATAAGCTGTACTTTGGAAATTTATGCTTATTAAATAAAAAATAAAGCAATTTGGGGAATGAACCAGTGGATGGGAGCTATCTCTCTGTCTCTTTCTTTCTCTGTCACTCTGTCTTTCAAATAAATACACATTTTTTTAATTAAAGAAGAAAAGTCTATTTTTTAATATTAGCATATTCATTTTTTCTTTTTTTAAATTTAAAATTTTTATTTTTATTTATTTTAAAAACAGAATTTACAGAGTGGGAGAGACAGAGAGATCTTCCATCTGTTGGTTCACTCCCCAAATGGTCGAAATGGTTAGAGCCTAGCCAGTCTGAAGCCAGGAGGCAAGTCATGTGGCTCTCCCACATGGGTACAGGGGACCAAGGACTTGGCCCATCTTCTGCTGTTTTCCAAGGCTATTAGCTGGATAGGAAGTGGAACAGTCAGGACTTGAACCAGTGTCCATAACAGATGTCAGCATTATAGGTGGCAGGTTTATCATCTTTGCCACGACTCTGGCCCCCAAAAATTCATTCTTACAGACATTCTGCTGCTCCTCTCACTAAGGAATGAATGAGCAAATATGTGGCAAATCTAACTCTGATAGTGTCGCTCTATGATTTTTCATGAAGGATAGTGCTAAATCCAACTAGTTGTATCTGAGTCTTTTCAAACTGGCCACATCTTAAATGTGAAATGAAATAACAACTTTTTATCATTTAAAGTTTTTTTCTCATAATTGCCAGTCTATGAAGCCCCAGACTTTCCCCTTTGCTAGAAATTAGTAACAAGAATGATTGGCAGTTTTGTCTGTGCTAATCATGCTATGTAGACTTGGCATATTTTATGTAATAATCTTTTTTCCCCTTGTCTTAAAAAAAACAGTTATTCCTCTAGACTAGAGGAAACTCAGATATTTTCAGCATTGGGCTATATTTGATTAACTGTTTTACTATAAAGAAACTATGCTAACCAGGAAGGGTGGGAATATATTTTCGTTAACCTCATTCTCATTTAATTTAGCATTCACATAATGCAAATCATTGAGTTCCACATAGCTTGGAAACACATATTGAAACTTATAGAAACATGTGCAGTTTACTACTATAATTGAATACTAATGTACAATATTGGGGAAGTTCATATTTTTTCAGTCTCTTTCATGATACTGTATTTTGAGCTGCTAACATATGTATACCAAACCACTATTCTTTGGAACATTCAAGGGGAAACCATATTTTATGTGAATATGGTATTGTAATGAAATTTTTAATTAAAATTTGAATTTAGCAATATTTGAAAAGTGAATTTAAGAGGAAAAACTTAACAAGAAATTATCACTTTTCCATTAGGGTCCTTAATGACAAAACTTGTCAGTGTTAGGTTCTGATGCTTTATTGATAAGGTAAACTACTTTATTCAGTAATTAAGATGGTCTCTTGTGAAAGAATGTAACTCATGTCTGTGGGTTTAAATAATGTTTTTTTTTTTTTTGAATTATGCTGATTCATTCTGGATACTGGTTTCATTTAAGCCTCAAATCCTTTTTTCTCATGAAGTGTTTAATATATTCTATGGTTTTTCTAACAAACTCATAAAGGATGACTGAATTAAAAACTTCTCTAATTTAGAGTAATTCCATATCATGATGATCTTTCAACATGATGATAAGTCTATGAATGGTGAAGATTCTTCAACATGGTTTTAGAAGCCCAGTTGTTCTGCAGATAGAAGAGAAAGTTTTGAGTATAAATAAGTTACATTCTTCAGGAATCTAGGAAATCTATAAATGTATATTTTTTTTCTAAAGGTTTATTTACTTATTTGAAAGGCAGAAAGCGAGAGAGAGACAGAGACAGAGATTTTCCATTTGTTGGTTCACTCCCCAAATGGCCTGAACTAGCCAGGGTTGGGACATCCTGAAGAAAGGAGACAGGAACTCCTTTTGAGTCTCCCACATGGGTGACAGGGGCTTAAGCACTTGGACCGTCATCCACTGCCTTCTGGGTATGTTAGCTAGAAGCTATGTAATAAGCATACTTGCTGGGATTGGAGCCTGGCACTCTGATGTGGGATGCTAGCAGCACAAATGGTGTTTTAAAACTGCTGTGCTATAATGCTGGCTCCACAGATATGTATATTATCATTTTCAGTATTTTTAAGAAGTATCCTTCAAGATGTGCATTGAAAATAGAATTAAAAGGTATGTTTTTGAAATTAATTGGTAATTCTCTTATGCATTTTCCATTTAAAATTATAAGTACTTTCACATATACAAGAAAAATATAAGATTAATTTTGATTACCATTGTTTTTGATATATTGAGACATAAATATGGGATAAAAAGAAAAGGACAAATTAAAGAGATTTTATTAGTATTTAGCTGTGAGAATTCTCAGCCAATTTACCACATAGTGGCAGTGTTTATTGACATTCTTCATATTCCCATCCTTTTCCTCTTGCTATTTGGATAGAATTCTCAAGTGGTATTAACGTATTATGCTGTCCTCAACAATCAGTTTTAGGAAATGGCGCAGTTCTATCTGTGGCGCATTCTACACCCTGATTTACATCCTATGCCCTGGCTCCCGCCGCCATTGCTGAAAGCCAGGTAGCCACATGGCCCAACCTCCGGTGTCAAGCTCCACCCCCATCCAAATGGGATTTGCTATTCCTACTTGCCTGCCCACCCTCAGGCAAAGTTTTAAAGGACCTGATCCTGAACATGTGGCTCTCTTGGCTCTTCTCTCCTGCTCTCTTCTCTCCTGCTCGCTCTCTCTTCTCTCAGATCTCTCTTCTCTCCTTGCTGGCCCCTCTGCTCTCTGTCTCTCTCTTACACTCTCCTCTCTCTTTTGCCCTCTTCCCCCCTTCCCTCCAGTCTGCTGGGTTTTCCCCAATAAACCCTTTTCCTTACTCTGGTGTTTGGTGTGTTTTGTGATGGCATAACAATCAGTTTATGAAATATTATTCATTGCTTGAACTATAAATATACAGATCCTCATAGGCTGACTTATATCTTAATTATTGCTTTATATCCCAGTACAGATCCTAGTGTCTGACGCATGGGGGCTATTCAATTAATGTTTGCTGAATGAATAAAAGTAATTTATAATGTTTTGCTTCATCTTTTTATGATACAGATATGTAAATTTAGAAGCTGGGTTAGATGGTCCCTGTTCCCCTTCCAGTGTCAACATTTGCTGCCTCTGTGATTCTTTATTCATTTGGTAGTGGTAGAAAATGGAGCCTTACTCCATTCTTCCTTGGTTGTTAATCTCTACCATTTAAGCAAAGTAGTTTCAGACTCCAGGGCAGTAGGTCTCCCTTGTGTGGCAGGTTATTTGCTGATCCTAAGAGTTGATGACAGCAGTGGGAGGTGTATTTTGATGATGTAAAAGGCATAGATAATCTTCCATTCTTCTGATTCTGTGGTGATTGGATTGTTTTACAAAACATTTCAGCACTTTCTCTTTTCCTGCTGAGCCTTCTAAATAGGTAGAATGCTAAATGGCTCTTACAATAGGCAGCTTTGTCAGGGAAATTTATTCTAAGCTACCTAGAGCTGCTTTAGAACTGCATTGGTCTTCTTCCTGCTGTGCCCTGGGGCTTAGGGTTCACTGGTTTCTTTGTAGGATTGTTATAGATTCCAGTTTGCCTGTGACAGCTCCAGTTAATACCTGCTGCTTGATATAATCATTAATAGTGCATCTTTTACTTTCAGAAGTGACCTTATTTGGACAATAAATTGTAGGATTATCTGCTAACTCAGCTCATTTACTCCTGAAGTGTTTCTTCCCCCGTGACTGAGGTGTGCTCATTTCTGGAAGTGCTGAGTCTTAGGTTTCCCAGCTGTTCTACACTATTCTTCCTGTGCTCTTCTGGGGTGTCCAACAGAGAAGTCTCCTCACATTCCCAAATTTCTTGTGGGGGTGGGAAGGTATCAATTGAATATGTCTGGGTTAAAATGTGACCTTTTCCCTCCATGTACTACTAAGATAGGGCAAACTTGTATAGCAGTGTAATAAAAGAGTACATTTCTAATTTTTGAAAAAAAAGTCTATGAGATTCTAAATGTGGGAGGATATCAGTAAGATGTACATGAGGACGTTATGAAATAGTCCTTTTTGTTTTTTTCATGCATTCCCAAGTGTACTTCCTTCAGGTAATGGCCTGTGCAGCCCTCTAGTTCAGGGCTATTATGCACAGCATACTTCAGGGATGCATAGATAAGGAAAAGATTCAAGCCTGTTATGAGGATTATATCAAGTTCATGTATAATGCATTTGAAAAGGAAAGAGGACAAAGAATATGAAAAAGAAGGAAATGGGGCAGAGTCTTCAGTCCTCCCAAGGGATTTGGTATTGAAGCTAGACATTGAAGGGCAAGTGGGATTTCTTCAGATACACATGCAGAGTAAAATGTTTGGGGTGCTATGATGTGTTATCTTGTCCTGGGGCCTGCCCAGTTTAATCAGGAAGAGAGGAAGGTGGGAGATACAGTGACCAGGTTAGAAGGAAAACTTGAGATGCTAGGGGTGAAGCAGGTTGAACTTGGCAGGTGTTCAGCTTTCCATGACATATGCTTCTACTGGATTTTGAATATTGTTTCAAATTTTTATTTCTGTGGAGGAATTTAACCCTTAAGTAAGGATTGAATTGAAAGTGAAAAACAGTTTAATGGTTTTCCAACTAGCTTTATTATTACTTTTTTCACTCCTTTGGCAGTGTATAGCAGATCAGGAAATAGAGAAGAGAGCAGAGTCTACGATTTGGATGCTGCGGAGCTGCTTGTGATGATTGTAGGTACACAAGAAAACTGTAGGCTGTACTTTGAAAGGAGTAAGAGACATCATCTGTGGATACATGATTCTGGGTTCTGTTTAGGAAGAGGAGCATTTTGCACTGACATTCCTTATGGAACATGGTGAGGAGAGGGGGATGGTAGATGTCTCTGAGTATACTCATTTTTGTAGGAGTTTGTTGAAAGATTTTATTCTTTTATATGGCTGTTTTGAGGAATTATAGCCAGAAACCTGGGTAGTCCATCCCATTTACCTTTTATCCTGTTTTCTCTGTCTGCCTTCATATATATATTTTTCGGCCTCTCAGAACTACAGATTCTACAGATAATTTTCCTCTGGTACTTCCTCAGGGCACAGTTTACATTTTGACTGTAGAGTTTTCATAGTTTATGTCCTTTTTGCCCATCCTAAGTGGTTTTACAGACATGGACTTGTATTCATATACCTATTCAACTAGTACTAACCATCCATTTATTCTTTCAGAAAATGTTTATGGAGCCTCTGCTTGTATGACTATCACTTTTCTAGGTACTAGATCATAGCAGTCTGCCAAAAACCATAGTCACATGGAACTTAGATACCTAGGAGGGAAGAAAGGGGCAAATCAGGCAATAAACAACAAACCTAATGAGTTCTACAGTGTGTTAGAAGATAAATGCTATAGTAAAAATAAAAGCTAGATCAGGGCAAGAAGGATTGCGAGTCCAGAGGAAATGGGATCCTTGCAGCAATAAATCAAATGATTAAGAGAGTCCTCATTGTTAGGGTTGGAGCAAAGACTGAAAGGCGGTGAGACTTGGCCAAGTACTTATTTTACAAAAGAACAGTTAGCAGATAAAAGAGCAAGGGGAAAATTTGGGAGTAATGCCAGTTGTGTTCAAGGAATAGCAAGGAACCAGGTAGTTGGAATGAAGTAACTGAGAGGGAGAGCAATAGTTTAGGAGTTCAGGGAGGGAATCAAGGACTGACAATTTGGGGCATTTTGAGGAGAGGCCAGGGGTGGGGAGTGGTTGAGGACAGAAGGAGGAGGCCTATCAGAAAGTGCCGGAGGTGCTCCTGACAAGAGATTTGGATTAACGCACTAGCTGAATAGTCAGTTTCTGTGGATATGTTTAGAAGCTAAAGACCAACAAGATTTTCTGTTGGAATGAATGTGGGTAAGAGACACAGAGAGGAGGCAAGGATGACTCTCAGCTTTTTGGCTCAAGTTTCTGGAGTATCAGAGTTTTCAAGGCAGTTAAATATTTTATAATCAGTAAACCTATTAATTTATAACTTGCATATATTCACATAAATGTTTCCCCTCCAATACTTCAGAAAAGGAAATTGGGAAAAGATTAAAAAGTGTGTCTGATAGATGAGGTAATATCTCTTATTTAGTGAAAATTGTCCTTAAAACCCTTCCTACCATACTTTATCAGATAAAGTACACCTCAAATATAAGGACTGTATAACATTTCCCTTTCCAGTTTTGTTACCTACCTCAGTAGTTGTCATATATCTTACTTCATCAGATATATTAATAGTTATTTTAAGAATGAAATGTTATTTTATGTACTCTTAACAATTGCTGCCAGAATTTAAGTGATTTATTATTACTTTTAAAAAAGAAATAAGTGTAAATAAATGTATTTGTTTGACATTTATTGAAATTGTTAGTTTGAACCATTTAGAAATAAATATTTTGTGTCATTGGCTTTAGGGTTATTTCTTGGCAGGTAGAAGGCAATACTTTCTACATACATCAGTAAAAAATTTTAATATGGCATCATCTGCTTGTGGGTATCATCCTTTCTTAGGTGTCAAAAAGCACTTGATATTATTTTACAGAGAAATGTGGAAATGCAGTCATTCTCTCAACCATGAATATGTGCTTCATTAATATTAAATGTATACCCTGTCATACAGGTTCCTTTACTTTATGTGCAATAGCATTTCATCTCAATGCTGTATCGTAGTTTAATCTGTTTGAACTATGATATTTTAAATGACAGGATATTTTAAACAGCATCAAATATCTATGAGGATATTTAAAAACAACAATTAAACTCCACAAATATTATATTAAAAGAGCACATAACTGAAGGGATAAAATATAAAGAACCATGCTCAAGTTCTGTGCAGACTTTAAAAATCTATCACAACTGCCTGCTGGCTGGCAGCAAGTGTAGGATGTCATTTATCGTAAGAAACATTCTGATATCTGAGTTGTTAAAATGTGAAGAAATGATTCTTGGAATCAATGGACTATGATACTAGATATTCAACAAATGTCTGACTCTTGAAGTGTGACTCTCCCACCTCCTGCCTCCACATATGTATAGCTCTAGCTCTAGGCTATACTTGTACTTGCAAAACAACTCCTTCTGCAGTCTTTGATGCAATATTTCCCTTTTTATTTTTTCAGTTTAGCACCCATTCCTCTAGGGAACTGTCTTTCCCACTTGTGCTCTCATTCCTATGGTTCAGTGGATTTTATGTCAACCCCCATTCTTCCCAAAACACAAGGACAGGATGCAAGGTGACAGTCCTTGATTCAAGGATTGTCATGTGACTCAAGCCAGGCCAGACCCAGACTTTTTTTCAGAGCAACCAGGAAATAAGCTTTCTTTCTCTTTTGCTTTATAATCTTTTAGGACCTCAAGAGTCTGCAGATTGTGGTGGCCATCTTGCTGTTAGACAGATAGACTAGGCAAGCAGAATTGAGACGGGAAGGAAGTTTTTGGCCACTTCTAAATCATTTGATTTAGCCATAATCAAAGCTAGATTGCTTCCTTGAGTTTTTTGTTATATGGCTGATCTTTATCCTAAGCTATGCTAAGTTTAGTTATTTTGGTTTAAAACTAAAATGTCATTACTAATACAGGTACAGAAGCATTTTTTTTTTAATTGGCCAACTCCCATCCTCTTCACCTTCATAGAATTTGGGCTGACTCTGTTCACTCTGTGTGGCTCTGAGACTCTGAAGTCTTACCCTCATCCTGAACTCATTTACTTCTGATCTGAATTATTCTGTTAATCTAAATTGCTTTTATATCTAATTGTCAAGTAGATATTTGTGTGTGTCAGGATCTTACTTTTTCTTAGCCACATTCTCAGCTCAGTTCCTTTGTTCAATGAGTGGTAGATAGCTTCTTGCTCTCAGACATCTTTGACAGATTCAGACTCATACTTTTGACAGAAGTCAACTGCTACTCCCTCTCTGAAAACCTAAATATTTCTTTGTGTCTTCCACATAGCCTCGGCCATTTTGGTTGAAGAACACTTCAAACTCAGCTAATTTGTGAAGCATAGAGGGCTGTGGTACCCTCAACTTATTCGAAGGTTAACACTTTTTCAGGTCAAGTTACCAACTCTAGCTACTTTCCTAATTTTTTTTTGATGACTCAGATATTACTAGTGCAAAGATTCAAATCTTGCCGACTTTTTCTAATTGGCTTCATGTCATGTAAGATAATATTGTATTGTGGAAATAAGGATAAGTTTTGAAGCTAGAATGACCTCAGTTCCTAGCTCAGATAATAGTTGTCAGTTTCAAATGTCTCTCTGTATTGATCTGTGTCCTATTCTTTCTGTCTCTGTACATCTCTATCTACATTGATCATACATGGCACTAAGTAAGTTCCTATAAATGGAAACAATCATTAGCAAATTCTGTGTCATGTTATTTCTGAATGTTTAAATGTATGATTTGTGGTTTTCATTTAGCTTTATATATGTTTAGTTGTTCTTACTACATTTCTCATTCTGTCACATTTACACAAAGCCAGAAACCAAGAACAGTCATATTTAATCCAAGGCAGTAAGTTTGGATCCTTGTAAAACAAAACTTCTTATATAGCAGACAAATCCACATATCTTGCCCTAAAATAAAAATAGAGAAAACCCTGAAAGCAAAGTCAGAATGCTAGTAGAATTTATTACCTATAAGACAGGACTTGGCCAGGTTCTGCCATCTCTTATAGGTTCAATATGTCTCTGCAGAATTCTTAGCTGCAGATAAAGTAATCCTGTTTGATTTATATGGCCCTGATTTAAGAAATATACAGAAGGGAAGGTCTATACCAATTCTTTTTCTTGGGCACTTTGTTGGCAATAGCTTTGTGTCCAAAAATATATGGGATAAGAGAATTAAAAGGGACAGTTCTCTCTATGCAATTTTCGTTTGCTCAGTTCCTCCCTCAATATGTAATAATATTTGTTGAGCTATATTAATGAGAGATTTAAAAAATAATTTTCTTAGTGCTTGAGAAAAATGCCAGATTGATTGCCAGGAAGTTTGTGTCCTCTTAATTTAGCATAATTAACTAAATTAACTCTAGTCTTTGTCTGTTTCTTACACCTATCAGAACTGTACCGCCTTAGGAAGAACTGTGATCAAACATGAAAAGTCAAGCCCTAAATTCCTGAATAGTGTGGAGACAATAAAAGGTGATTAAAGATTTAGAATTAAGATAAAATTATTAAGAATTACTTATTGCAGAGTTTGGTTCTTAACCTTTTTGGGGAACAGACCCGTTAAAGAAATTTATGACCATGTGGACATTCCAGAAGAATACAAAAATAGACATAGGCAAAAAAAATTCTGCATCTAATTTTCAATAAATTATGATTCCCTTGAAACGCGTTCATGCTAAGAACCTCAGTGTGATTACTTAAAATTGTAGAATATTTGAGTAGTGCTGTACATTAGAGACCATTGAGATCAATCTCCAGTCCAACTCAGGGTTTTTAACTTGGCACTATTGACATTGGATGGGCTATTCTTTGTAATGTGGGATTGTTCCACATACTGTAGGATTGTTCACTGCATACCTGGCCTCTACTCGCTAGATGCTGGCATAGGGTGAGGCATATTGACATCAACAATGTTTCCAGACCAAATGTAACTCAAAAGGTAAAACAGTTGAATCTACTGATCTAACTTAAAAATCCTTTCTATGATTTTGACAGCAGTTGCTCATCTGGTTCCTAAGATGTGTGTTTATTAACTCCAAACTGATGCATCTGAGATAAGGCTTTGAGAAATCTGGGATAAGGCTTTGAGTGCTGCAAGTGACAGAGTAGAGAGAGAGAAATAGAAGTGAGAATATGGCCTATATCATTGGAGGGTTTTCATGTTAGACATCTGGGGCTTAATTACAGTTGGAATTCCAACATGGGACAGTGTTGATCCTATCTTAGAATTTTTCCACCAAGGGTGTGTGTGGGTAAGAGCTAGTCTGAGGTTTTATTTCCATCCCCTGTATTGACTGAGATTGCTCAGGTAGAACTGAATCCCAGCACTTCTGTGATGCTCTTTAGGTAGGCTCTGCAAGTTCTTGTGCCACAAGAACTTTAGGCAGAGTAGCAGAGGAACAGTCCACTGAACTCAATGGTGGGCCAAGGAGGGTATGTGTGTGTGGGTTAGCAGTAACACCTGTACAGCATCTCATACCATGTTTCAATTACATTTTCTAAGCTAATATTTACTTCCTTGTAAGTAGGATCTAATGTCTTAGATTGTCACCTATAGCAGAGTTTTGCTAGTTGTTGTATGGGAGAAATTCAGTATGCTGCCTGATTTCATATGGTCCATGAGCTAAGAATATTTTTAATATTTTAAACTGTTGGGAAAAGATGGAAAAATTATATTAGTGACATGTGAAAATTATTTTAAAACTCAAATTTTGGTGACTATAAATAAAACTTTATTGGGTACAGCTATGTACATTAATTTATGTATTATATATGCTTTTCTGTTACTATTGTACAGTGAGTGTTTACAAAGGAGAGCCTTAGCCTACAAAGTCTAAAATATTTACATTCTGATCAAGTCACCCTTTCCCATAGTGTCCATTTCACTTCAGGAGGTTTACTTTTTGGTGTTCAGTCAGTTGTCACCGATCAGGCAAGTCAGCTTGAGCATGTCCCAAATTATACATCTCTTCCCTCTCTTATTCCCACTCTTATGTTTAACAGGGATCACATTTCAGTTAATTTTTAACACTTAAGAATAACTGTGTATTAATTACAGAATTAAACCAGTCATATTAAGTAGAACAGACAAAAAAACTACTAAGAGGGATAATGTATTAAGTTGTTCATTAACAGTCAGGGCTATGCTGATCAAGTCACCGTTTAACCACCCTCTTGTAATTGCATTCCATTTTATCAGCATTTCTTTTAAAATGTTCCCTCTTAGAATGGAACATATTTTAAATGTGGTTAAAGAATCAAAAGAAAAATGAGAACTGATGTTGTGGCATTGTTGCTTAATTTATTTCGTGTGGCCCTGGCATCCCATATTGAAGTGCCTGTTCAAGTCCTGCAGCTCTTCTTTGATACTAGTTATTACAAATGCAGCTGGGAAGGCAGTGGGAGACAATCCAAGTAGTTGGCCTTTGCCACCCATGTGGGAGACGTGGATGGAGCGCTGGACTCTGGCATCAGCCTGGACCAGCACTGGCTGTTGTCATTTGGGAAGGGAACCAACAAATGGAAGATCTCTCTTTCTGTCTCCCTCTTTTCCTCCTCATCCAGCACCTACTGCCATTGCTATGCCTTTCAAATCAATAAATAATTAAACAAATATTAAAATATTTAAAAAATAACATTATCCCTTTAGTCAGATATTCTAATTTTCCAACTGCAATCTGACTCCATTAAGTTTTCAGAGGGCTTATTACAGGGTCAGTTCATAATGAACACTAAATCAACTACAATCTATTTTTTGCATAAATTGGTTTCACTATAGGAATGTTATTTCTTGACATTAAGTGCTCCTTCACTTTTAACTATTAGGATTATTCTTTCCAAATAAAGTAAACTGTTAGTCATTTTAAGCATCTTATTTATTGACTTTAATTATTTATTTTGATTTAATATTCATTGCTATAAACAAACAACTTTGTGTTTATATTCCAGTGACCCTAGTTTGGAATCTGATTCATTCCTGAATAGCTACCTTGATATGGACTCAGTAAAGGTCAGACCTGATTTTCTATATAATTATGTTGTGGAATCCTTTTGACAGATTAAATGTGTGACTCTGATGCTTCATTTGTTTGAAGTCATTATTTTGCAACTGGATGTCTATCATGGCCTCTTGATGAGTGTGCAGTAATGTAATTCATTGCTTTTTGATTTTGGACTTGGTCTGCTTTGGCAAATGGATTAGTAACAGAAAAGGAATGTGCTTGTATTGACAAGCTTGCCATCCTGAAGATGCAAATAATTACCATGAAATACAAAGCCTTCCTCAGGAAGGCACTGACTCACTTCCGTGGAGCAGAAGGAGAGTCTTACCGAAGAAAACTTTTTTAATTTAAAGGAGAAGCCTGGAAACATTTGCCTATTATAACTTCAAAATTTCTAGGGACCACTATGCCTGTCATAATTCCTCTTTCTGAACAGGAGTGTTTATTGCAGTTATCTCCTTTTAAAAAATTATTTTAACCTTTGTTTTTAACAGATTCAATGTGATTTGTGGATACTGTTCTAAGAACATGATGGTATTCCCTTCCTCCTTCCCACCCTCCTTCTCTTTGTCTCCCTTCCATACTCATTCCTTCTCTCTCTTTTTTTTTTTAGTTTCTGAGATAATATGTTTTAAATTTACATTACAATAAAAAGGCTTAGTACTTCATAAAAAAGTTTAGCGAGTAAAAAACAAAAAGATCCTACTTTAGTGGGAATATAGACAACAGCTATAAATTATAATTGAATGAAAAAATGACCATTTCACTCATATACAATAAATTTTAAAGTAATCACAGATAATACTAAAATTATAGTAGTAAAACATTATTAACCATTGGTTTGATAAATGTATAAAACAACATTTTATAAAACTATATTTCCATCAATACAGACACACATAGACCATTCTTTTTTACTTTCTCTATCCTTTTTGTAGGTTTTTAAACTTTAGCTTCCACATATAAGAGAGAATATGTGATATTTGTCTTTCAGGGTCTGGGATATTTCACTCAACCTGATGTCCTCCAGTTGCATCCATTTTACTGCACATGGTAGAATTTCATTCTTTTTTATAGTTGAGTAATAGTCCATTGTGTATATACCCACATTTTCTTTATCTATTCCTCTGATAATGGACACTTTATGATTCCTAAATTTGGCTATTGTTAACAGCGCTGCTATAAAACATGGTGCCACAATTTTCTCTTTGATCTGTTTTGTTTTTGTGTATATACCCAATAGTGGCATTGCTGGATAATATGCAAGTCTATTTCTAGCTTTTTATGTAATCTCTACACGGTTTTCTCACAGCAGCTATACTAATTTATATTCCCTTATCCACATCCTCATCAGCGTTTGTTACTCTCTGTGTTTTGGATTTTAGGCATTCTGACAGGTGAGGTAATAACTTATTGTGATTTGGAGTTTAATTCCTTGATGAGTAGAGATGTTGAGCATTTTTTTCTGTATATTTCTTGGCGATTTCTCAGCTGGATGGGTTGTTGTTTTGTTGTTTTTTCAGTTGCTGATGTATTTGGGATATTAATCTTTTGTCACATAGGTGGCGTGCAAATATTTTTTTCATTCTGTTGGCTGTCTCTTCACTCTATTGATCCTTTTCTTTGCTGTGCAAAGCTTCTAAGTTTGATGTAGTCCCATTTTTTTAAAAGATTTATTTATTTATTTGAACAGCAGAGTTACAGAGAGTAAGAGAGAGAGAGAAAGAGAGAGAGATGTCTTCTGTCCACTGGTTCACTCCCCAGATTGCAGCAACTGCCAGAGCTGTGCCAATCCAAAGCCACGAGCCAGGAGCCAGGAGCCTCCTCCTAGTTTCCCATGTAGGTGCAGGGGCCCAAGGACTTGGGCCATCTTCTACTGCTTTCCCAGCCCATAGAAGAGAGCTGGATCGGAAGTGAAGCAGCCGGGACTTGAACTGGTGCCCATATGGGATGCCAGTACTGCAGGTGGTGGCTTTACCTGACATGCCACAGCACTGGTCCCAGCTTTTGTGGTCTTGTCCAAGAAGTCATCTCCTAGCCAATTATTTTTTAGTTTCCATTTCATTTATTTCTGCTCTGATTCTCATTATTTCTCTTCTCCTTCTGCTTTTGCATTTTGTTTGTTCTTATTTTACTAAATGTTCAAGATGCATTATTAAATCTTTAATTTGAGACATTTCTCTATTTTTAATGTAGGCACTTAATGCCATAAACTTCCTTCTGAATACTTCTTTTGGTGTATCCCACAGGTTTTGGTATTTTGTATTTTAATTTTCTTTTATTTCAAGAAAGTGTTTGATTTTCTTTTTAATTTCTTCAATGACCCATTGATCATTCCGTAGCATGTTGTTTAATTTCCAAGTATTTATGAGTGTTCTATTTTTCTTTTATTGTTGATTTCTAGTTGTATTCCTTTATGATCTGAAGAGATACATTGTATGATTTCAGTCTTTACGCTTCTTGTATCTTGATGCCCATGTCTGTTTCAAGGCCTGGGAAATTTTCAACTATGATTTCATTTAGCAGATTCTCAATATTTTTCTTTTCTTCTCCTTTAGGAATACCTCTAAAATGAATATTTGATTGTTTAATGGTATCTCATATTTCATATAGATTTTCTTCATTCTTTTTAATTCTTTCATATATTTTTTTCTAATTGGGGTATTGTTGCTGTTGATTTCTTCTCTGAGATGATTCATTCTGAGAGGAGGAGCATGGTGGGGGCAAGAGGCGTGGAGTCACCACACAGACCCCAGGAGTCCGGTGAAAGCAGGCCTGAGGCAAGCAGCCCGCAGACTCATTTATTTCAGTTGGTACAACAGCTTATATAACCAAGACAGCCAATCTGGTCAAGAGGCGGTTTATACCCTAACCAATCACAGCTTGTTGCCAGGCAGACTCTTGTTGCCAGGCAGTTTCTGAAACCATCCAGTCATGGCCTGCTGTCAGTCAGGCTCTGTTGTCACATGGTTTCCAAAGCTATCCAATCATGGCCTGTTGCCAGGCAGTTTCTGTTGTCAGCAGCCATCTTGGCATGACCTTTTCACCTCAGTGGCCATCTTGGAATGACCTTTTCATCTCCTCATTCCACCACAGGGTATTTCAAAATTCTTGTCCTCAAGGTCAGAAATTATTTCCTTCATTTGATCTATTCTGCTGTTAAAGCTCTCACTGATATTTATTTCAGGTCTTGTTCTTGGTGCTATGGGAGACAATGGAGGCTGCCCCCCTGTCCTACTGGCAAGCCTGAGTGATGCCGGGGCTTGTGGCACTAATTTCTGTGGCTCCAGGACTGTGTTATGTGAATGGACCCTTTCTTAGGTCCTGTTAGGAGACTCCAACTGGTTCTGTGGCTTTTGATACCAACAGCCATAGTCCTAGGACTAGAATATGTGGTATGGGAAGTGAGCCCTATTTCAGTCCTACAGAGTGACTACAAAGTATATAGGACATTTTTCTTGGGAGTCCAGAGAGGTAAAATGTAGTTGGGTTCTTCCCTATGTCCATCAGGTAGTTTCCTGTGGTACTGAGAATTTTAGAGCGAATTGTTACAGTCCTGGTGTTACAAGGTATAGTGGGGTGATTACCCCAATCTCCCAAGGTAGGGGAGGATTTTTTTATGGGATGCTGCTGGTGTTAGCCCCCAGAAACTAAGTTGAATCCCCCTTGCTCACATAGAGTCTGTAAGCTTAGCTCTGTGGCTAATGCCCCATAATCCTCAAAGTTGAAGGATGTAGGGGATCTGTCCTTTGTCCTACATGTTTCCCTGGCTGACTATGATGCTGATAGGGGAATAGATAGATGTGAGCTTTACAACTTTTTACTGCCAATTATAATGCTCTAAGGTGTGGGGGAGGAGAAGGAAGCAAGGTGGCTTTCCTGCTCCATGCCCAGCAGTTTCTCAGAACCCAGTCAGCTCTCCAGGCTGAAGTGAAAGTCAATGGGTGCCAAGGGAAATGAAATCAGCAAATAAAAGAGTTATCTGCACCCCTGTATTTATTGCAGCTCAATTTACAATAGCTAAGACATGGAATCAAGCCAAATGCCCATCAACTTAAGACTGGATAAAGTAATTATGGGATATATACTCTGTGGAATACTACACAGCAGTAAAAAAAGAAATCTTATCATTTGTCATTTGCAACAAAATGAATTGATCTGGAAAACATCATACTTAGTGAAATAAGCCAATCCCAAAAGGACAAATACCATATGTTGTCCTTGACCTGTGATAACTACTAGAGCACCTACAAGGAAATCTGTAGAAGTAAAATTGACGCTTTGAGAAGCAATGATTCGAACAACACTTGTCTTGACTGTTGAGGAGCAGTTATTTTTGTTTTTCTCCTTAATGGAGAGTGGGACTGGGAATGGGAGAGCAAGGAGGAAGTGAGGTGGAGGGCAGGTATCATGGAAAGGATCACTATATTCCTGAAGTTGTACTTGTAAAATTTGTACTCATTAAATGCACAGTTTCTGTGGGGGAAAAAAAGAACATGAGTGGGTGACTGTGGAATTCCCTCAAAGCTAAAACTGCAAGTTGTGGGGCATGTAGTGATTTTCCTACCTTGACGTGGTAGGATGGTGGCTCACAGAAACAACTGGTGCCCTGTGTGGCTTGCTGCACCGGTGCCTCTGTTTTCTCTCCTCTTGTCCCATTAAGTTGTCATTTTTTTTTTTTTTTTCACTTCATCAAAAATTTCTATAAGTTGAAATTCTGGCCAAGTTGTTCTTCCTTTGTTCTTTTTGTATCCCAGAGCAGATTAAGTTAGTATGGCTATACCCTATTCAGCCCTTTTAGATCTCCTTATCTTGTCTCCTTTTTTCACCATTGTGGATTTTATTTTTTACTTTCTAGATTAAGAGTGACTATGTTTGGACCTGATGGTACTTTAGTTTGATGCTGTATGTGGGTGAACCTCTGAATGCCCTAGGATAGGAATGCATGCATTTTCCATAATGTCTTTTGTTTGTGTTGCTATAACAGAATAGCACAGATTCAATAACTTACAAAGAACATTCATCTTGTCACAGTTAGAGACCAGAGATCAAGGCACTGACATCTGATGTCTGGTGAGGTTTTTCTAGCTGTATCACATGACAAAAGGGAAAGAATCTACTCCTGCAAAAAACTTTAAAAAAGAATGTTAATCCTTTCTTAACAGCAGATTCCTTCTGACCTGAATATCTTCCATTAGGCCTCATTTCTCAAAGTTGTTGCATGGTGGATTAAGTTTGCAACACATGAATTTTAGATGATGCATTCAATACATACAGTAGGGATATGAATAGATGTGAATAGTGCTAGATTAGATTATTTTCCCATTTCTTTGACTTATCCTATATTAATATTATTATGGTATAATGCAGTATTTGGTAAGCTATAGCCTGTGGGCAAAAGCTAACTATAGTGTTTTTTTTTTTTCTTTTTGTAAAGTCCTCAGCTATTAATGGCTTTTTAAATTCGGTCTCCCATATGGGTACAGGGGCTCAAGGACTTGGGACATCTTCTACTGCTTTCCCAGGCCATAGCAGAGAGCTGGAGCAGAAGAGAAGCAGCTGGAACTAGAACTGTAGCCCATATGGGATGCCCATGCTTCAAGCTAGAACTTTAACCCACTGTGACACAGCATTGACCTCTAAACACTTTTAAGTATACAGTATAACATATATACAGAGAAATATATAAAGCAAAAATTATGCAGCTATATGATTCATTACAACGTGGACAACTACCTAATTATCATTCAGGTGAAAAAATTAATATTGCCATGACTGTAGAAGTCCCATTGTACCTTCTATGTAGCCCCAAAGGTAGCCATTATCAAATATCTATCTTTGATTTTCCAAAGTCAAATGGGAATCATTATTTTTCTCTTCTTCTTGGACAATATGAGGATCTTAGAACTCTTTCTTTGAATTTAGTCTCTTCTGATTTTTGTCATTTTTTGTTTGTTCTAAGTATATTTTAAATACAAAGAGTTATTGTTATTCTGGTTTACATTTAACTCTCACTTGTTAATATACATATTTACAATTTTTTATTTTTATTTCCTTCTATGTCTAAGTGTCTTTCTGAGTTCACTTTTCCTTTTGTTATTATTATTTTGTTGTTATTGTTATTATTATTATTAGTATATATCTATTGATCATGAGTTCTTAGCTTTTGAAAATATTTTTATTTTTCCTAAATTTTTAGTGAGTATTTTTCATTTTGTATAGAAATTTAAGTTACCATTTATTTATTCATCATTTTTAAAAAAAGATAAACTTTGTTTTTATTGAGAGGTAGCAAAGGAATTTTTTTGAAATAGCTACATTGAGATAAAATTGACAATCAGTTATGTCTATCTATTTAAAATACCTAGTTTGATACATTCAGGCACATGTGTATACCTGTGAAATTATTATCACAAGCAAGGTAATGAAGATATCCAGCAGCCCCAAAAGTTTCCTAGTACTTCTTTTAATCTGTTTCCTCCTTCCCTTTGCTCTCTTCCATACATATGCAAACACTAATCTGATTTCTTTTATTATAGATTGTCTTACAGCTTTTGAATTTTATACAAATAGAATAATGCAGGCTATACTTCCTTTTGTCTGGTTTCTTTCACTCACCATAATTATTTTTGTGTCCATACATAATGTAGTATATATAAAAATATATTAGTTTTCATTTTATTAAATATAGATATAGCATAATTTGTTTATCCATTCACTTATTAATGGGTATTTGTGTTATTCTTAGTGTTTGGTTCTCACAAATAAAATTGCTATGAACATGTGTCCCCAAGCCTTTGTATGGTATGGATGGGTGGAGATATATATATATATAGATAGATATAGATATATATAGAAATATAATATATATATTTATATACACACATACATATGCATGTACATATATATGTGTATATGTATTTTTTTCATTCTTTAGATAAAGTTCTAGGTTTAGAATGGTTGAATCTTATGGTAGTATCCATAGGTAGTGGAAAATGGCCAAAAGCTTGGGGCCCCTGTACCTGCTTGGGAGACCCGGAAGGTGCACCTGGTTCCTGGCTTTGGATTGGCTCAGGTCCAGCTGTTGCGGCCATTTGGGGAGTGAACCAGTGGATGGAAGGCTTCTCTCTCTCTCTCTTGCTCTGCCTCTTTCTTTCTGTAACTATGCCTTTCAAATAAAATAAATAAATCTTAAAAAAAAAAAGGAAACCAACAAACTGTTTTCTTATGTACTTGTGATAATATACATTTCCCATCATTGCATGAGAGTTCTGTTTCCTCATCCGTGGCAACAGTGAGTTTCTTTAAATTTTAACCAGTCCAATAGGATTTGGTGATATCACAACAAATTTTAATTTTTATTTCCCTAATATCAACTAATATTATCTTCTCATGGGTTTAATTATCATGCATATTTTAATTTGGTGAAATGTCTATTCAGTTTTTTGACTATTTTTCATTTGTTTATTTTTAAAGATTTATTTATTTACTTGAAAGTCAGAGTTACACAGAGAGAGAAGGAGAGACAGAGAGAGAGAGAAAGAGAGGTCTTCCATCCACTGGTTCACTGCCCAGTTGGCTCAACGCCTGGAGCTGTGCCAATCTGAAGCCAGGAACCAGGAGCTTCTTCCGGGTCTCCTACACAGATGCAGGGGCCTAAGGACTTTGGGTCATCTTCCACTGCTTATCCAGGCCATAGCAGAGAGCTGGAATGGAAGTGGAACAGCGGGAACTCGAACTGGCACCCACGTGGGATGCCGGCATTGCAGGCAGTGGCTTTACCTGCTATGACACTGTGATGGCCCTATATTTATTTTCATTTCTTTGGCTGTGAGTATGGCTCAAGTAATTGGGTTCCTGACATCCATATGGGAGATCTGGATTGTGTTCAGGGCTTCCAGCTCTGGCCTTTTCCATCCCTGGCTGTTGTGGGCATTTGGGGAGTGAGCCAGAAGATGTAGCTTTCTGTTTCTATCTCTGCCTCTCAATAATAATTTAAAAACTGAAAAAAGAGGCCGGCACCGTGTCTCACTTGGCTAATCCTCTGCCTGTGGCGTCAGCACCCTGGGTGCTAGTCCCGGTTGGGGTGCCGGATTCTGTCCCGGTTGCTCCTCTTTCAGTCCAGCTCTCTGCTGTGGCCTGGGAAGGCAGTGGAGGATGTACCAGGTGCTTGGGCCCTGCACCCGCATGGGAGACCAGGAGGGGGTACCTGATTCCTGGCTTCGGATTGGCGCAGCGTGCAAGCCATAGCGGCCATTTTGGGGGGTGAACCAACAGAAAAAGGAAGACCTTTCTCCCTGTCTCTCTCTCTCTCACTGTCTACTCTGCCTGTAAAAAAAAACAAAAAACAAAAAACAAAAAACAAAAAAAACCAAAAACCAAAAAACAAAAACAAACACCTGAAAAAAGAGAATTAAGCTGTCACATTGTGAGAAGAGGGTTGTATGGGATAGAGCTGAGAATGGCCTCTCGTTCCTCAGATCAGTCTCTGGCTGAGAGTTAGCAAGAGAACAAGGATGTTTCTTCTTATAAAAATGCTTATAAACATGCTTTGGGACAAAACTCAAATAGATAAATGTATTTCCTGAAGGCATAATAGATAGTGAGTCAGATCATCTCTTCATTGGAGTTTGGTATCTGAATTTTGGAGAACTTAGTGATCTCCTGGTCACTTTGTGACCAGCATTATGCTAAGGGCTATGTATTCATCGATGAGCAAGACTGTGCTCTTGCTCTCATGGACTTCCCATTTAGTGGAAAGCATGATCCTCAAAATAGTCATCTATTATAGAGCAGAAGAGCTATGAGAGAGAAAGGGCACAATTCCATAGGGGCACATAAAATTGGAGTGGCATAAAATGGGAGTTTAGGGTGGTCCAGGAAGGCTTTCTGAAAAAGTTGAGTTGATCTGAACAGAATTGCTGGGAATGGCCTGATAAGCTAGAGATAGTGACACCATCTCCTTGCCAGCAGAAGTAGCATGATGCAGGTCCAGAGCAAGAGATAGCATAGTGTTAAAGAACTGAAGGCAGTTCAGCATTGCAGGAGACAAGAAGAAAGGGAGTGTAGACTGGCAAAAGGATGGCTCGATAAGCAGGGCTCCACTCATGAATGACATGTTAAACATTATCAAATTATTGAAGCAAAAAGTACCACTGAAGAATTTTAAATAGAGATAGGAAGAAAATATGTTCTAATGAGAAAAAAAAAAACCTTTTGATTGTAGTGTATAGAATTATTTAGCATAGGACATCATTAGGTATAGGAGCACTAAAAATAATGAGTTTCTGAAGTCATTTCAAGACAAAGCTAAGATTAAAAAATAGAATACTACAGTTATGCTTATCACTCAGTACTGATTTTTATTTTAAGATGCCATTTAAAGTGGTCAATATGACTAAGTTGGTTCTAACATTTTAGTTCTGCCTCCTGATCATGTTGTGGCTGAAGCCCTTCCAAATAGCTTTCTAGCTCAATATTCTTTTCCCAGTGTGCTTAGACAGGTCATTTTGTGAATATTGTCAGGTTATGTATGACTTCTTCAGGACTCTGGTTCTGCCTTGTCTTGTTCTGACAGGGAGCCAAAAATCCATTTGCAGTACATTATGAAATGTCTTTTTATTTAAGGCTAGCTCCTTAGAAGAAGAGATAAGAGGAACAAAAGATCTCTTTTCTGTTTGTGCTGTTACTTTGCCATCAAAGAGTAACCTTTCTCCTCTTTCTTGAATTTGTTAGAGTTTAGTGGTTAAGCTTCAGCCTCTGGAGCTTTTGATTCATGTTTATTTTTCAGAGTGCTCCGAAACGATAGCAGGTACTGTCCACTTCTAGTCAGTTATCATATGGATGAGGAATCGAGATTTGTTAAGGAAAATACAAATATAACTTTATTCAGAAAGTTGCTATAACAATAGAATGCTATTCATTCACAAAAAGGCCTTAAATCCTGTCATTTTTGACAATTTGGATGATCATGGAGGACTTTTATTGGGTGAAATAAGTCAGGCACACAAAAATAATGTCATAGGATCTCCTTCCTAGGTGGAATGTAAAAAAGCTCATCTTATTGAAGTCGAGAGAGGATAGTAATGACCAGATTTTATAGGAGGAAGGCAATAGGTCCTGTATTACAGTTACATGGGAGGAATAAGTACTGGTGTTCTATGGCATAGGAAAGTGAGTTTACTTAACAAAATTGATGTACAAGTTCAAAATGTAAAAGAAGATTTTGAATGCAATCACAATAAATTATAAATTTTATAATGGATATGCTAATTATTCCAAGTTAATCATTGCCCAATTAATACATGAACCAAAACATTATATTGTATTTTATCAATATGTGCAAATATTGTGTGTATTAATGAAAATAATAATTCCATTAATAATTACATATTTCAACTTCAAGGTGAAAGACCTAAATTAGGAATGGCTAAATAGATCACATTGAAAAAACTTCTGGTTAATTAAGTACAGCTAATTGGACTGTTCTATGAGAAAGACTTTGAAGCTGAATTGATACTCTTGGGGTAGAGAGTTGTACTCCTGAACTATATATTTTCTTGAAAAGCCTTCTAGATTTTATTCTGTGCTATATATCTGACTTAAGGACATTTTTGTGCAACAAAGTTGAAGATTACATGGTTTATAATATGCAAGAAGATAAACATTTGAATTTTTTTTCAAATTTATAAGGTTTGCATGTGTTCACTTACAGAATAATTTTTTTTTTTTTTACTAGGGCAAGAAGGTCCCAATAAGAGAAATTTGCTGGTTCCATTAAGATGCTGATGAATAAGAATTTAGTATTAAGTACATAGGACTTGTCTTCTACATACACTGATTGTGTCGTAGTGAGTCCATAATCCTTATCATTTGACTCAATTAAAATTACTCTGGGAACCCCATATTAAACTACAGCATATGCATTTTCACTTGACCAAAATATCTTTGTGGAAAAGAGCAAAGAAACATTTTTCAGCAAAGAAGCATTCTGTGTAGACATGTAGGTTAGAATGGACCTATTAATCCATGGTTCCTTCTCATTCAGTCTTTAGTCATACTCTTAGGAGATTTGGGATGCTCTTGAACATAAACCTAGTTGGGTTACTTTCTTCCTCCCTCCTTTTTTCCCTTCCTCTCCTTCACAATCCAAATGTAATTTCCTTAGAAGGAGCCTTCCCTCATCCTGAAGTCCAATCAGGCCCTCCTGCTCAGGTTTATATATCTTTAATTACTGTTATTAAATTTATGAGCATTTGGTAAAGGTCTGTCTCCCCAACTAAACTGTAAACCATATGAGATTTGGGTCTCTGTTTGTTTTGCTCATATTCTGTGCTTAGGGTTCAGACACATCTGTCTAATACAGCAGAAATTCAACAAATATTTGTTCAATGGATAAAATGTATAATTTAAATATAGTAGGAAAAGTGCAAGAAAAGATTGTACCAATGATAGCAAAGTCTTCCCTAGGCATTTAAAATTGAGCTGTCTTTGATGATGAGTAACAATTCACTGACAGGGAGTGTGAGAGAGAGGGGAGGGACATTTTGTGAAGTAAGAGCTGAGTACTGACAGCGACATGGACATAGGACAGAAAAGAGAGGAAGAAATTGAATGGCTGACACATCAAGGGCATGTGAGAGAGGTTTGAAGTGGCCTGCTGGTCAGTTAACAAAGGCCTTGTGATTTCATTATGAGAAATCTTGGTATTATCTTCCAGAACATTATGGGCTATACTGAAGGATTTTTAATAGGGACAATATGATAACATTTTACTTTAAAAAATTCACAGATTAGAAGGAATGTTTAGTGTCTGGGGACTCCAGTACAAAAATTTGCAGTGTTCCCATGCCAGCAGTGAAAGTTGCATGAACTACAGACATGATGGGGAGCTAAAGAAAAAAAGATAAAATTGAGAAATATTTTGCAGTCATAATCTATGCGATGTTATGGCTGATGAGGTAGAAATGCTAGGGTATGTCTGCTTGCAGGGGACATGGACTCTTTTTTTTTTTTTTCTTTTTCTTTTCTTTTCTTTTTTTTTTTTTGACAGGCAGAGTGGACAGTGAGAGAGAGAGACAGAGAGAAAGGTCTTCCTTTGCCATTGGTTCACCCTCCAATGGCCACCGCGGCCAGCGCGCTGTGGCCGGCGCACCATGCTCATCCGATGGCAGGAGCCAGGTACTTATCCTGGTCTCCCATGGGGTGCAGGGCCCAAGGACTTGGGCCATCCTCCACTGCTCTCCCTGGCCACAGCAGAGAGCTGGCCTGGAAGAGGGGCAACCGGGACAGAATCTGGTGCCCCGACCGGGACTAGAACCCGGTGTGCCGGCGCCTCAAGGCGGAGGATTAGCCTAGTGAGCCGCGGCGCCGGCCAGGGACATGGACTCTTGATAGAGAAGCCTGGCCTGGGTGCATCCCTAAGGAGGGTGGTTAGAGATTGGATAAAGCTGAATAAGGGAGAAATAGGGCCATCCCCTGGGATTCTTTTATATTCTGTAAGTGCTTGTCACCTTTTCTTTATTTCCATGTGGTTTTGGGACACGTGGGAAGCATCCCAAAATTTTGGTAAGAAGTTTTTAATTGGGAAGAGAACATAAAGAGCAGATTCTTGTTTGACCCTTTAATTTGGGTCAGGGCTTGTCACTTGTCAAGAAATAAAATTTAATCAGAGATATAATCTAGTGTCTCCTTATGATTTTCTCTGGAGATATGTTCTCTGAGGAGGATGAGTACACTCTGGAAAATAATTGAGACATGAGGTGATATGTTAAGCAGCAAAGCAGGCTGAGACACTAGGGTAGGATAGATGGGAATGAGGTGATTTTTGACTTAGACAAGTATATTTGTATTAGCATAGCATCAAAAACTTGGTGGCTGATTTACTGTATTTTAAATATCATATAAAACCTAAAATAGCCAGATACTCTGTGAATGATTGATTATTGTTGTATCATTTCCCATAGAAGACAAAGGTAACATGACTCCAATTTGAAATCACAAGTACAATAAATTGACTCAGTTTGTCAATTCCGTGGTCTGCAGTGACCTGTGATCCTGGGCAGTTAAATGTTAGGCAAATTTTAGATCTGACAGAGTGACTTCAGTCTCTTCCCTCATGCCACAGGCACAGCATGTACTTTCTAACAGCCTTCCTTCGTTTCTGATTCAAATCCTTCCAATTGACATAAAGCATTTAATAGGCTTTTAAAGGAGTATCCACTTAAAACAAGCTTTTTAATGAGTAGCAAAACCACCTCACTATCTGCCAGAAAGCAGATTTTCCTAAAACTCAAAAGACCTGAACAATTACCCCAGTTTTCCAGGTACAGTAATATATCTGCTCACTGTCTCTCACCCTGATGGCTTTGTTTGCCATTACCAGTGTAAAAATTTGGGTAATTGTCCTTTTACTGACATCTCTCATTGGATGGTTATGCAGACAGTTGTTATAATATCTGTAAAATGCTATAAAACAAATCCTCTTCATGAATATAAAGAGGTATTGCTGCAGGGTGTACACTGTGGCGCAGTTGGTTAAAGCCCCAGCCGGCAGTGCCGGCATTCCACATGGGTGCTGGTTCGAGTCCTGGCTGCTCCACTTCTGATCCAGCTCTCTCCTGTTGTGCCTGGAAAGGCAGAGGAGGATAGCCTGAGTGCTTGGGCTACTCACCCGTTTGGGAAACCCAGAAGAAGCTCCTGGCTCTGGCTTTGGCCTGGCCCAGCCCCAGTTGTTGATGCCATTTGGGTGGTAAATCAGCAGATGGAAGACCTCTCTATCTCTGTCTTTACCTCTCTGTATAACTCTGCCTTTCGAATAAATATAATAAATCTTTCCAAAAAGAAAAAAAATATATTACTGCCACCCAGGCCCTTTAAATGCTCTAATTTTGCACTTTTTGATGAATAATGATTTCAGTACATTCATAAAAAAAAGATTTATTTTATTTGAAAGAGTTACAGAGAGGTAGAGACAGAGACAGAGAGAGACACACACACACACACACACCCACCCACACACACACACACACACAGAGGTCTTCCATCTGCTGATTCACTCCCCAAATGTCTGCAAGGACCGGAGCTGAGCTGATCTGAATCTAGGAGCTAGGAGCTTGCTCTGGGTCTTCCACATGGGTGCAGGAGCCCAAGAACTTTGCCATCCTCTGTTGCTTTTCAAGGTGCATTAACAGGGAGGTGGATCAGACATGGAGCAGGTGGGACTTGAACCTGCGTCCACATGGGATGCTGGCACCATAGCGCCGGCTCCAGTACATTCTTTCCCTCAGTGCTTTACAACATGTAGCTGAAGATCTTAATTAAGAAGGGCTTATTTCTGGGATGACTTTATAAGTGTAGGTGTTGTGGCAGCCTCAAGAAGGAATGAAGGCACAATGATATTAAAAGCAGACAGAGCTGGCGCCACAAGGCGGAGGATTAGCCTGTTGAGCTGCGGCGCCGGCACACGGGGTTCTAGTCCTGGTCGGGGCACCGGATTCTGCCCGGTTGCCCCTCTTCCAGGCCAGCTCTCTGCTGTGGCCAGGGAGTGCAGTGGAGGATGGCCCAAGTCCTTGGGCCCTGCACCCCATGGGAGACCAGGATAAGTACCTGGCTCCTGCCATCGGATCATCACGATACGCCAGCCACAGCATGCCGGCCGCGGCGGCCATTGGAGGGTGAACCAACAGCAAAAGGAAGACCTTTCTCTCTGTCTCTCTCTCTCACTGTCCACTCTGCCTGTCAAAAAAAAAAAAAAAAAAAAAAAAAAACAAAACAAAACACAAAACAAAACAAAACAAAAAACACCACCCCCACACAAAAAAACACAGACAGAGATTTAGACTGAGAAGGCTGTGCTAGTGCCTGCCCAGGAATCCTGCACAGAGAGGCAAGAATTTACCTGTCTGCTACCAGAGCAGATTCTGAGTGATGGCGCATGTTGATACATCCTAGAACAGCTGTGCTCAGCTTTGAATTAAGCCATCTGACTGTTTTAGGCATTCCTGATTTGAATTTATACAGAATATTAAACCTGTAGGACAATGACAAATTGAAGTGGACCTTTTTTAGGATTAACTGACGTTGTCCTGTCGGAGTGGCTCTAAGCTCTGTTGCGAAGGCTGGCAGTGATCAGTCCTTCTAATGGTTAGTGAAAGCGCTTAATTGGTTACTGAGATGTGATTGGGATGAAATGTCAAGGGGAAAGTGAGAAATTCAAAGTTGTTGATCTACCTAGTCTTATCTTTAAAGAGATGTGTGCTGGAAAGATCTGTGGTTTAGCACTCAGGGTTTGGCATTAAAAATGAATTTCTGGGCCTAATAGTTTTAGCCTTAGACCCAAAACTATATCAAATGTGATTACTTCCCTTTATTGGCTAGGCTACGAGGAAACCTTTAACAAATAAAACTTGCTTTCAGGAGTATTAAAGGGATAACTAACTATACATCATATCTATTACCTTATAAATCATCAACAAAATTGAGCAAGAAGAAGTTTTATGATGGAATACTTTAAATTAAAACAAATACAGTAGTCATTATTATTAGCATATTTAACCTGATGGCGATGAAATTTAAAATGGCACTTTTTTTTTTATTTGACAGATAGAGTTAGTGAGAGAGAGAGAGACAGAGAGAAAGGTCTTCCTTTCCATTGGTTCACTTCCCAAATGGCTGCTACTGTCGGAGCTACGCTGATCCAAAGCCAGAAGCCAGGTGCTTCCTCCAGGACTCTCATGCGGGTGCAGGGCCCCAAACACTTGGGACATCCTCCACTGCCCTCCCAGGCCACAGCAGAGAGTTGGACTGGAAGAGGAGCAACTGGGACTAGAACCCAGCACCCATATGGAATGCCGGCGCCACAGACAGAGGATTAACCAAGTGAGCCACGGCACCGGCCCCAAAATGGCACATTTTTAAGATGGGTGGATATACTGTTCTAGAGTGCTGGGTGGGCCATTTATTGAATTAATATTGATATTTAGTCTGATAAGGCTTCAAGTAACATGTATGTCCATTGAGTTCATCTTTACTGTAGTATTTCCAACTAATGGCACATTCATAGGATTTTTATTACAGGGAAGCTAATGCAATACAGAAACAGTCTCTCTTTTCCTTCAATAGCAAACACTGAAAAGTTTCATTTTTATGCTTGCAGTACTAGGTAAGTTGGTTACAGTAAGTGAGGACACCTTTCCATCTGTCCTTCTTTTATAACACTATTAGTAGTAAAGCCATGATTCTTGGGTGCAGTGCCATGATTCTTGGATACTGCAAGAAAAAAGATCCCCTTTTAAAACTACTCAATAATGGCACCAGAAATCATTAAGCAACCAAAAGACAAATTATTAAGTTTTTTTTTTTTTTTTCTGGAAGTTTAAGCTGGTAGTCTAGGCTGGTGCCGCGGCTCAATAGGCTAATGCTCCACCTAGCGGCGCCGGCACACCGGGTTCTAGTCCCAGTCGGGGCGCCAGATTCTGTCCTGGTTGCTCCTCTTCCAGGCCAGCTCTCTGCTGTGGCCAGGGAGAGCAGTGGAGGATGGCCCAAGTCCTTGGGCCCTGCACCCCATGGGAGACCAGGATAAGTACCTGGCTCCTGCCTTCGGATCAGCGCGGTGTGCCAGCCGCAGCACGCTGGCCGTGGCAGCCATTGGAGGGTGAACCAACGGCAAAGGAAGACCTTTCTCTCTGTCTCTCTCTCTCACTAGCCACTCTGCCTGTCAAAAAAAAAAAAAAAGTATAAAAAAAAGCTGGTAGTCTAATGGGTTACAAAGAACTCACAGCAACATTAGAATTGGAAGCATATTTATGGCACTAAATCACATTTTTTCTGTTCAGGGAAAATTAGGGGGTTCTTGGCTTGATAGAGCTGGATTTCTGATTCAGCTCTATCCTTCAAAGCTGCCCCTCTGGGTAAGTGATTTTGTTTTCTCATCAAGCACTAGGGCTAATCTTGCCTTTCTTATAACATCCTTGTAAACATTGATTAAAATAGCTTTTTATCGATTAAGACAGTTTCAGTATAGACCTGACATATAGTATTTGCTGAATAAATGGCTTCCTTTCTCCTTCATTTCTCCTTCGAGGTTTAGTATCTGAGGGCCTTCTTGCATTCAACTGCCTTCCCCAATTCCCAGATGTGTTTGTCAGTTGCTTGGTCATGAGTTCTCTTGAAGTTATCTTTGAGCTAGGCAAAGTGACACTGAGTAGGGCTCTGAAGCTGGTCAATCTTGTTTTCTGTAACTCATTCTGTTTTGTTTATGTGATTAATTATTGCAGTGATTCTAATAGCTGACTTTTTATTTTTCAAATTCCATACTCAAAGTTCCAGGTGTACTTTGTTTTAGATTTTTCAGACTTTCTACAACCAATAGCCAACTGAAATATAGATTAAAAATAGCATGGAACATAATGAAGTAGATTTTCCTTAGATTCTTCGTAGGTGGGCGCTCCTAATGGTTTATTTGTGGTAATAGATTCTGTTTATTGGTCTAGTCTAACAGTTCAGTTAAGGTCCATTTCTATAAAAGGGACAGATTAAAATGACTTTCTTCAGTAAATTTCTGATTAGTTGTATTGTTTGGTTGAATTAAAAGCTATAATGAAATAGTTTCAGGATGTTATTTTTGTTTGTTTTGTTTTACTGACAGTAAGTCTAAATGTGAGGTAATTTATAGTATTATTTCAAAGTAGTAGGTACACAAGTTGTTGTAGAATACAAGTAGTCTAAGTAATATTATAAAGAAATTTTTTTATAAAGAAACCTGAATGCTAAACTGTGGTATCATTTCTAATTGATTCTGTGGCAGCACATGACTCTGGGAAAGTTTCTGAATGGTGGAAGTTAAGTGCTAAGTTAACTTTTAGACATTAAGATAAGATCTCAATATTTTTAAGTTTCCCAAAAAGAACTTCATATCAGTGCTAAAATGTTTCAGTATTAATTATCCTGAAAATTAGCAATTCTAATATATAGCATATACTGGCAACTGTTATATTTGTTTTAGAAACAAATACCTTTGTAAATATTTTTATCTTACTTATTGAAAACAGAGCAAATTGTTTTCTAAAAGGAAGAGTTTTCAAAATGCTATGTAGGTCACAATGTGAGGTTTTATGTTATTTAGCACCATGTAAAGACTTTCTCCTGCAAAGGAAGGAGCAATGATTACTCATTAGTTACATAAAAGAGTCATAGGTCTTAAGCATACATTGGTTCTGATTCATCAAGGATATTATTAAGCTGTCAAAATCTGTCAATATGGAGTGTGACAACAACACATAAAATTCCATTAAAGGGTCATTAACAAGGTCTGCAAGTGCATGCTTAGTATTTTCTCTGAGTGCTTAATGGAAATTTTTTTCAAAATGGGATTTAAGTCAGATGTGTCAGAAACTTTAGTGCTAATAGAAGTTTTCTATTGAAAGAAAGTATAGTCTTTTTGGAGTTTTTAAGTTCATTTTTCAGCCAAAATGAAACAGCAGTTAGGTACAACCATAGTAATTTTCAAATCTTGACATTTACACAGGTTATTTTAAAATCTGATAAGTTATGAAGATGGGCTGAGGTTGATGACATATTAGTGTCTATGTAGACTTAAACACTCGTCTGGCACCAACTAAGTCATTATCAAATTTTGCTATTATTTTGATAGATTTTTTTTTCTGTAGAAGAAGAGGAAGTGCAATTTGTAATGGAAACTTATTTTTTCTCTTATTATACTGTCAGTTGCTAAGATCAGTGATATTTGCAAATGATAGTGTTCAACAAAAAGTTAGTGCAATATATTTTTTTTTTTTGCTTTCTGTAGATATATCTGACAACCACAGAAGAAAAAAGTGAGTCATTACCATTTTCTTCTGTCTGCCATAAATATAACTCAAAATGCTGAGTTGATCAAGCCTCAGCATTTTAGGTGATGGCAGTTATGATCCACATAACTTAGTTCTTCACTTAAATGGCAGACAGGCAGAGATTGGAGCTATTCTATCATTTTAATGAACATTAAGAAAAATTTATGGTGCATAGAATAACAAGTTATTTTCACTGAAAACAATAATAAAAGAAGTATCAAAAATTTTCTGAAACTTTGAATAATGGAATTTTCTACATACATTTCTCATATTTTTTAAGGAGATAACTAAGATTTATTTCTAAAAATGATAAAATCTGATGAGAATACATTCTGGAAATCTGAGATGGGATGATCCAGATGGAATGGACCCAGATATAATTTATTTGATGACATCCTGAGGGTTGAGACCAAATTTACTCTGTGGAAGGAGAAATTGGGAGGATATGCACAGTTGCCAAGTAAGGATTAATTATAAGTGTGAGTGCTGAGCCAAATAAAAGAGTGGATGTTGCATGATGACCTTGAAAATCAGTATGATTAGATCTTGGAAGGTGATAGAGCATAGGAGTTATAGTAAGAGGAGATTTTAAACAATATGGCTTAGAAAATTGATATCATTTAAAATTTCAATTCAAAGATTCTTTTTAGACATAAAAACAGAATATGATTCCGATCCTGAATAATATCTTATATCACATGTACTTTTGTATTTAACAAGGGTGTACTGGTACCATTTCCACTGATATTTAATTAGAGGCTGATTGCTGATGATGCCAAATTACTGCCCTGGAAGTTTCGAAGGGGTACTCACACCTTTTGAAACTTGTTTTCACTTTGAGGTAGATAATTATTCACAGGCAGACTGCAAAGAAACAGAAGTAGCAAAATAAAAATATATTCTGCTCTCAGAGCTAATGGTGCAACTTTAGCACTGAATGTTTCTCATTAGGAACTAATGTACCCCAATAAAATTTGACATGAACCATTATCAAATATTTTGATACGGTATTGGTTATTAACAGAAGGATCTGCCTTGGCTGATCACATAGGTGCACAACATCAAACCTCTGGGGGCAAGTGTTCATCAATTAAGGTGCCAGTTAAGATGTCTGTGTCCCACATCAGAGTACCCAGGTTTGATTTTGACTGTGGCTTCTGGTTCCAGCTTCTTATAATGCAAAGCGCGGAGGCAGTGGTGATGGTTCAGGTGATTTGATCTTGCCACCGATGTGAGAGACCTGGATTGAGTTCCGGATCCCTTATTTCTGCCTGGCCCAGCCCTTGCCACTTCAAGCATTTGGGAGTAAAGCAGCAGATGGAAGACAAACTTCATTTCTCTCTCTCTCTCAAATAAATAAATATAAATAAATAATTTTTTAAAAAAAATTGACCCCCTGGTACAATATTTATTAACCAGCTAGGCTGAAAATCAGCTCCTCAGGGCTGACCCACTATGTGCTGGAGTGTGGTCTGGAACAAACATATGTCACCTGTGTCTTTTGGCTGCAAAATTTGGTCTGTTTACATTCAAGTATTAATAGATAAGACCTAAGACCTGTGCTTTTGTTGATTAGATAATTATTCTACCTGCTGGCTTACTGAATTTGGCAGTGTCATTTGTTTCCATTATGTTTACTTCTAATGCAGGATGCCCTTCAGAATTTCCTGTAAGGCTGGCCTGTTGGTGGTGAATCCTTTCAGTTTTTGCTTATTTGGGAAATACCTTATTTCTTCTTCACTATTAAATGACAGCATTACTGCATATAATATTCTTGGTTGGAAGTTTTTTTCTTAAGACCTTGAATATATCATCCCACAGACCACTGTTCTGGCCTGTAGGGTTTCTACTGAAAAAAATCTAATGTTAGACTAATTTGTTTTCCTTTATATGTAACTTGATATTTTTCTTTGTTTTTAGGATTCTCCCCTTGTCCTTAATATTATTTTTTAAAGATTCATTTATTTATTATTTGAAAGGCAGAGTTATAGAGAGGCAGAGGCAGAGAGAGAGAGAGAGAGAGAGAGAGAGAGGTCTTCCATCTGCTGGTTCACTCCCACAATGGCTGGAGTTAGGCTGGTATGAAACCAGGAGCCAGGATCTTCCTTCAGGTCTCCCACATCATTCTGAGGCCATAGCAGAGAGCTAGATGGGAAGTGGAGCAGCTGGGACTCAAACCATTGCCCATGTGGGATGTTGGCACTGCAGGCGGCAGTTTTACCTGTTACACCACAGCACCAGCCCCTGTCCTTAACTTTTGACAATTTGAATATAATATGCCTCGGAGAAGATCTTGATTGAGTCTTCTTGGAGTCTGTTAAGCTTCTTGTATCTGGATGCCCATGTCTCTTTTAAGATCTGGAAAATTTTCAACTGTTATTTCATTTGACAGGTTTCCAATGACTCCTTTTTTCTTTCTTTTCTCCTTCAAGAATATGTATAATATGACTATTTAGTCATTAATTGGTGTTCCATATTTTGTGTAGACTTTCTTTTCCTTATCTTCTACTTCAAGAATACATATAGAATGAATATCTGGTTGTTCAATGGCATTCTTCATTCTTTTTAATTCTTTTATCTTTAATGTTTTCTGTTTGGGTTATTTCAAAAGCTTTGTCCTTGAGGTCAGAAATTATTTCCACCACTTGGTCTATTCTGGTGTGAAAGTTCTCAGTGGTATTTTTTATTGCACTGATTGAAGATTTCATCTCCAAAATTTCTATTTGATTCTTCTTAATGAATTCTGTCTCCTTAGTAGTATTTTCATTTATGTCCCTATTGATTTCCTCATTTATTTAATCTATCTGTATTATCTTGAATTGCATTGTTTCCTTACAATCAGTATTTTGAATTCTCTTTGTGACATATCATAGATTTCCTTCATCTCAGGATCTACTTCTGGAGGAGTATTTTGTTCTTTTGGAGCTGTCATGCCACCTTTTTTTTTCATGTCTCCTGTGTCCCTATGTTGATGTCTACCCATCTGGTGTATTTATACCTTCTTCTGTATAGAGTAGGTTTTGCTGGAAAAAACTGTATGTTTTAGCTGGAATGCAGGATGCCACTTGGCTTGTTGCTTTGGCTTTGGTTCTAGGTGATCCCAGGAGTATAGTCTAAATGATTTCTTTTGTTTTAATCTATGTCAATTGTATCTATAATTGACACAGTAGCATAGTCCACTGCAATTTGTAGGTATAGAAGTGTGGTTTTGAGATAAGTGTGGGTTTCCTAGAGTGTATATCTTCAAAGACCAGATAGTTTGGTGTCTGTCTCCCTGGGGATATTTGATAGCCAGGGCCTTATTCTTGGTGATGAAGGAGGCAAAGATGTCTGACCCCTTGTTCCACTGGCAAACCTGAGTGATGTTGGGGTTTGTGGCACCAATTCCTGTGGCTATAGGACTGCATAATGCTCTGGGCCCTTCCTCATGTCCTGTTGGGGAGACAAACTGGTATGGTTTATAACACTAACAGCCTTGGTTCTGGGACTAGTTACCAAATTTTTAAAAATGTAACAAGTCAATTAAAAATGAAAATCTCTCATGAATTTGTGCCTTTCTGCTCTTAAATTAGAGGATGTCACTCATTTTTTATCAACTGTGGAGAGATATTAACGCATATAGTTGATTTAGATTAAAAGTATTTCAAAAATTAGCTGGTGCCGTGGCTTGCTTGGCTAATCCTCCACCTGCAGCACTAGCACCCCAGGTTCTAGTCCCGGTTGGGGTGCCAGATTCTGTCCCGGTTGCTCCTCTTCCAGGCCAGCTCTCTGCTGTGGCCCAGAAAGGCAGTGGAGGATGGCTCAAGTGCTTGGGCCCTGCACCCGCATGGGAGACCAGGAGGAAGCACTTGACTCCTGGCTTCGGAACAGCATAGCTCTGGCCACTGTGGCCATTTTGGGGGTGAACCAATGGAAAGGAAGACCTTTCTCTCTGTCTTCCTCTCTCTCACTGTCTAACTCTGCCTGTCAAAAAAGTATTTCAAAAATTAAAAGGTTTATTCTTTGAAATAATGTTTTGGGGACTGAAAATAGGAAGCAGTTAATCATGAAGAGGAAAAAGGTGTGGATGAGCCTCTGTCTGGCTGGGATTCTGCCTGCCTAGCCCATAAAGGAGATTAAGAAGGCATGACATACCATATCCCCTGGGAAAAACCACGATAGAGGGCTCAGCACACTGGGACCCCACACATGACCTGGCTGCTGGCAGGTGGCAGGGATCCCAGGCACATTTCCCCCACCCTCACTTCATATAGAAGGGCCTTGTGATTGCCAACTAGGTATATAGCTCTGTGGTGTGGCCCAGACCCATTAAGACCACCTGGAAGGCTATGTTGGTTACATGACCTTCAAGCTGATTGGAGAAATTTGAGGTGCCAGTATTGGCTTTGTCCTGTAGAGTTAGTGTTGCCACCCTGAGCTAGCTACTCTACTTTGCCTGTCCTTTAAAAGCTTGTGCCTGACTGTTAATAAACGGACTAGTTCACCGAAACTCTCCGGTGCTTCTTGTCGAAAAACGCCATCGCCCCACCATCCTGGCAGTGTGGGTCTCACAGGATGAGTCCACAGAAGGGAAAGATGAAACTAACAATGGAGAAGTACTGGCAATGTGGTGCAGTGGGTTAAAGCCCTGGCCTGAAGCACCGGCATCCTATATGTGCGCTGGTTCTAGTCCTGGCTGCTCCTCTTCTGATCTAGCTCTCTGCTATGGCCTGGGAAAGCTGTAGAAGATGGCCCAAGTCCTTGGGCCCCTGCACCTGCATGAGAGACCCGGAAGAAGCTCCTGGCTTCTGGCTTCAGATTGGTGCAGCTCTGGCTGTTGTGGCCATCTGGGGAGTAAACTAGTGGATGGAAGACCTTTCTCTATGTCTACCTCTCTCTGTAACTATGTCTTTCAAATAAATAAAATAAATCTTTAAAAAAATAACAATGGAGAATATCCATAAAATAGATGGACTTTGAAAACTATTTTTTTATTTTATTTTATTTTATTTTTTATTTTTTTGACAGGCAGAGTGGACAGTGAGAGAGAGAGACAGAGAGAAAGGTCTTCCTTTGCCATTGGTTCACCCTCCAATGGCCGCTGTGGCCGGTGCGCTGCGGCCAGTGCACCGCGCTGATCCGAAGGCAGGAGCCAGGTGCTTCTCCTGGTCTCCCATGGGGTGCAGGGCCCAAGTACTTGGGCCATTCTCCACTGCACTCCCTGGCCACAGCAGAGAGCTGGCCTGGAAGAGGGGCAACTGGGACAGAATCTGGCGCCCGACCGGGACTAGAACCTGGTGTGCTGGCGCAGCAAGGCAGAGGATTAGCCTAGCGAGCCGTTGTGCCGGCTTGAAAACTATTATTATGGAGAGGACTTGAGGAAATGTTGAGTTTCCAAAAGTCAAAATTTAGGAAAATAATTTCAGTGAAGCTTCTGGGATTTTTTTCTTTTGAATCAATGATTTCATTTGCTAAGCTCCCTATCTGTTTTAAAGCCTGTGTCAGGAATTTTCTTGTAGTATATTATAATGGCTTTTTGTTGGAGTTTTTCTCTTTTTAATATTTTTGACTTTTGAAATGTTCATCACTCTTTAAACTTATTACATGCTTGTTTTCATGACCTATCACCTAGTGCAGTTGACCTTCACTGTCTCAAATGTTCTTACTTGAGGTACTTGAGAGGTCAGAAAGTCTGACCAAAAGAGCTTCCAACAGAGGCCAAATCGAGAAGAGGCAACTCAAGGAGCATGTGATGCTCACCCCACTGAGCTAAGAGCATATGTTTCTCATTGCAAGTACAGAGATGAGAAATTCTATTTGTGTAGCAAACTGTAGTTTGTAAAAGCCTTTCATGTGTGTCATTTCAAATATTAACAACTGAAGACCTCATTTTGTCTTTCTTTTTACATTACTGCAAAAATGTATATTGGCCACTATTATATTTATTTCATTTTACAATATCATTAAGTATGGTCTCTTATATTGGGCTATGATTAAAGGGCATCTTTTATTCATCTTTGTAGTTCCAAGTCTAGTTTGATGCTTGGTACTGTAGGTATCAAAGAAATTTTGCTTTCGAGCACAATGTAATCTGTTTAATATACAGGGATTTTTTACAGACCTGTTTAAATATTAATGTAAATTCTCATTTATGAATTTTACTGAATGTGATGATTGTTAGTAGAATATCAAAACATAATTGTTATATTTTAAGGAAGATTCTCTGATATTCTTAATTATTGGTTTTATTGATTTGTGCTCATTTCTAAAGTTCTAAACTTTTTCTGTTTATTATTTTAAATTTTTCATTGCTTTTCTTCTTTTTTGTTAATCATGAAACCCAATTAATTGTTGTTTATTTTCAAATATACAGACATATGTGATGGTTATATTCTAGGTTTGTTGGAATTTTTAGGTAGCTAAAATTACATTGATATATAAAATACATAGACATGAAAATAAATATGGCAAGTGGCAGAGTTTCTGATGCCTGAGCTGATCACATATCTTGATTTTGTTTCACCAAGGAGCAGAAAAAGGATGTTTTATTTTTATTTATTTATTTAATTATTTATTTTTAAATTATTTTTGACAGGCAGAGTGGACAGTGAGAGAGAGAGAGAGACAGAGACAAAGGTCTTCCTTTTGCGGTTGGTTCACCCTCCAATGGCCGCCGTGGCCGGCGCACTGCGGCCCATGCATCACGCTGATCTGAAGCCAGGAGCCAGGTGCTTCTCCTGGTCTCCCGTGTGGGTGCAGGGCCCAAGGACTTAGGCCATCCTCCACTGCACTCTCGTGCCATAGCAGAGAGCTGGACTGGAAGAGGGGCAACTGGGACAGAATCCGGCGCCCCGACCGGGACTAGAACCCCGTGTGCCAGCGCCGCAAGGCGGAGGATTAGCCTATTGAGCCACTGCGCCGGCCAAAAGGGATGTTTTAGACACTAGGAGAGATTGGTCTTTGTCACCAGGGTGGACTCGTGAAGTGAGTGCTGAGTAAATCTACTGGCCACATCTCTGGCAACTGACATACAGATTGCAAACGACAAAGCTGTGATTTGTAAGTATTAAAGGACTTTGGAAACCCTTATCTTAGACTAACTCTAGCAGATGAGACCAAATCAAAATGGAGTCTCTCAGGCTCCGTGAAGCTGGTAGTAAATAGATCACTTTTTCCTGAAAATAGGAAATTGACAGTGACCAATCAGAAAGAACCTGCCCAGCAAAACACTCATTCTATTTTTGTAGAATGAGGTTGTTAGATTCTAGAATCACTAAATAAAACAATTATATCTCTTAACCAAATTTCTTCTAATTTTGTCTTTGATAATGCAAATTTTCCTCACCTATGGAGAATCTTCCTGAGAGGTGCAATACTAGTGCTTTACAGGCAGATCAGCCTTTGTGGGCTTCTGATTCAGGTTATCCGAATATTTCTGAAAATCCAATAATGTAGCCGCTCCTTACAGTGCCCAAGACCTCATTTTATAAGATAGATACAGTAAACAGGAAAAGTAAAACATTGTGGGGTCATGATTTCTACTCAGAATCTTTTTCAAAGGAGTCCATAAAGAATACTGAAAAAGGATGTTGCACTCATTGTACTGACCTGAAAGCAAAGCTTTTCTTTGATAACTAGAGAAAAACTAATTCTAAAACTCAAAACATGTGTTGTCATAATAAGAAACCTAAATCAGTGACTGTGTCTGTTTCATATTCCCAAATGTTCAGTTAGATGAACCATGGGATCAATGGATAGTGGTATCATTAGACCCTGTTCTGAATAAATGGGAGGTTTGCTTTTAGGGTCTTTAAATTTTTTCTTCACTCCTTTGCTTCCTTTTTTTGAGAGAATTCTGGTTTCTCTCCCTTTTTCTTTTCTTTTTTTTTTTTTTTTTTTTTTTTTTTGATAGGCAGAGTGGACAGTGAGAGAGAGAGACAGAGAGAGAAAGGTCTTACTTTGCCGTTGGTTCACCCTCCAATGGCCGCCGCTGCAGCCGGCGCACCGCACTGATCCGATGGCAGGAGCCAGGATCCAGGTGCTTTTCCTGGTCTCCCATGGGGTGCAGGGCCCAAGCACCTGGGCCATCCTCCACTGCACTCCCTGGCCATAGCAGAGAGCTGGCCTGGAAGAGGGGCAACCGGGACAGAATCCGGCGCCCCGACCGGGACTAGAACCCGGTGTGCCGGCGCCACAAGGTGGAGGATTAGCCTATTGAGCCACGGCGCCGGCTCCCTTTTTCTAATACCTGGAGTTTCTGGCAACATGACTAGATAAATAACTGACTACAGCAGGGGTTGACAATGTCTGCTTTTGTAACTGCCTGATATATAGGCAGGGGAATTAGCTAGTAAGGGGGAGCTAAGCATCTTCTGCAGCCTTGCCTGCATGGTGGCCCTGACTGCACCATCCAACCCCATCTCCCAACCCCTTCTGCATCAGAAAACCACAACTTCTGCAGTTATGCCACTAATACTGGTGCTGGCTAAAAATAGCCAACATGGCTGCCAGCTGCCTCCCCTTGATGGCCTTTAGTTTATTATAATGTTGTTATAAAATTTCCATGGCTTCTATACCTATTCCCATCATGCTGCTGATGCCATGACAATTGCAAGATTCCAAAACCAGGCAACAAAATTAGGCGTTGCTCAAGCCTTGTCCCAAACTCTGCCTTCCTGAATATTGTTAGGCCTGCCCCAGACACTTTGCCCTAGACCTCCAGATCATACAGAGAAGCAGACCCAATCCTTGTTTAGTGAAGTTCCCTCTTGAGCATGCCTGCACTCCTTTCTGAGTGTGTACTTTTCCTTTGCACATAAATCAATCTTGTTTCTCCTCTGATCTTTACCTAGGTCTTGTCCTTGAATTCCTTCTTGCACTAGAGACAAGAGCCTGGACTCAGCTACCTCATAACACCTGCAAATATGAAATGTTTTCACACCTTGAAGGAACTGTATAAAACAAACAAAGAAGGATGTATGTCAATAATGTAGTTGGCCTGATATGCCTAAAATGTGTATTATCTATATATAATATCTGATCTTTTAAAGGAAAGTTTTGCAGTTCCTACCCTGCATAATAAAACTCAGACAACTTAGCTTGCTATCTTTCTTTCCCAGGCTCTTATTTCCCATGGACATATTAACTTCTAGAGATGCATCCAATGTTCCTTAGCTCCTGCAAGGTTGCATCCCCTGCTGCCCACCAATCCATTCCTCTGTGCCTTAGCACATGCTTTTCTGTCTCCCTGCAATGCCCTTGAATCTGCCCTGCATCTTTTGTGATTTGTATCTATTTTCTAATTTATCTGCTTTATTTTTACTTCTCTGAAAATGGCACTATACACAATAGTGGTATCTAATGAACATTGTATAATAATTAAATATATCTTATCAAGCAAATAATATCTAGCCAGAGAAAAAATTACAGATACTAGAGGGAAAGCCAGTGAAAAACCTGTGCTTGCTGTAGTTATTGGTTATGCTGTTGTTTTTGACAGCTCTCTTCTCATCCTGCCTAGGTTATTTACTATCAGCATAAATAATGCAGTGTTCATTTTTTGATCTTTCTTTTCTCATTTGTGTTTTATTGATACAGTTTTTTTTAAGACACAGAAAAAAATAAAAACCTAGGATCCTGAAGATTAGTGGCCCTGTGCTCTAAGCTATGGTGTAGAAGGAAGATAACATTTCAGGAGAAAAAAAACAACTTGCAACAACAAGTGATTTTGCATGGAAGATAACGTATTTGTTATGGGAAAGAATTATGACTGTTAGCTAAGATCATCCAGTATAAAGCCCTGTGTATTACTATGCTAGACCGAGGAGCCTATTGTGGCTACCCTTGTAGTACACACAGGGATACAGGGGATCTAGTGCATTCAGATACAAATATAAATAGTAAAAATTTTATTGCAACCCAAAATGAAGAAATGAAAATATATTTGTTTGGCAGCCTACCAGTTATGGGAATTAGAGGTTGGAAAAAGCCTAAGATAATTGGTGTTTATGTTAGGTTACAACAAAGATGTAGCAATTTAGCACTGATCCTGAAAAACTGTTAAAATATTCTATTGTGAAACCTGGAGAGAGATGCTAAATATTGATGGGAGAGAGGAAACAAAGTAAATCTAGTACAAGGTAAAACCACAAATATTTTAAAATGATGGTTTAGAAATTGTAAAATAATAGTAATAATAAAAAACAAGTAAGCTATTTTTTCCCTCACTTAACACTTTAGGTTGGAACAGTTTTGGGATTTTAAACCAACCATTCAAAGGCAATTTTTTTTCATTGCCTTCCTTCCTCTGACCTTGAAGGATTCTGTGATTAAAGCTCCACCTTCATATTTTCCCATTTTAGAGCTATCCAGCAGGGAGCTGTTCTTTAGTCAATATTAATGCTGTCATTTCTTATTCTGACTTGACCTGAATTTCTTTTGTGAGCCTTTTTCTCCCTAAAAAAAACCTTGTTTCAACCCTTGGCATTAAATTCACTCCTTCTGTGGGCAAGTAAAATAGCAAAGTGTCCAATTCCATTGACCTTGAGCACCTTGAAAATCCAGGAGTCTCATAAACCAATTTGTCATCTTTAAAGTGAGAATTAATTGGTATTGCTATCTTATATTAAGATTCACTTTTAGTTGTCATTTAAAGACCAATCAAAATAGATGTATTACTCTCCCTTTGAGATGTGTGGTCAACAAACTGTTTTGTGGCTGGCGCTATACTAACACTATATGTTTTTCTTTTAAGATTTATTTATTCTGAGAGACAGAGTTAGAGAGAGAGAGAGAGAGAGAGAGAGACAAAAAGAGAAGTCTTCCATCTGCTGGTTCACTCCTAAATGACTGCAATAGCCAGAACTGGGATGATCAGAAGCCAGGAGCTTCTTCTGGGTCTCCCACATGGGTGCAGGGGCCTAAGCACTTGGGCCACCTACTGCTTTGCAGGGTGCACATTAGCAGGAAGCTGGAATTGGGAGCAAAAACTCACTCTGATATGCAATGCCATGTGTCCCATGTGTCTCGTATCAAATGCTCACCTCTAGATTGCTTTCTTTATCTGACTTAAGAAACTTAAGCTCTTATTAGAGAATTAGAAAATAGCCTTAATAAAGATTTGGGAAACAGATTTTATTTCATAATGTGGTTCATTCATTCACCAAATTAATATTATCTGATTCAAAAGGAAATCATGTCCAGCTTTTCATTTAATACAGGGGGCATTCATTGAAAATCTTTTAATTTTTGCTTCTGGTAATTTATGTGTTTTCTTCTGGAGCTTTGGACATTGCATTGAAATGTGATTCTGAAGTTCCTGGTGGATCTTAGGCAAGAAGGCTCCAAATGCTGTCAATTAAATCTGTCTATATAAGTTGTGACAACTGTGGTTAGACTTGGTGAGGCATTGCTCTTTCTCTTACACTTCACCTTTCCCTACAGTTATTAGTTCCCATCTGTGGCAGATCAAGGATCCTTCTCTCCCCAGCCAGTGTCTTTCATCCAACTGACCCAACGTTGTCACCCTTACCCAAAGTTTGCCAGTCTGGGCAGGCAGTAGCCTGTACATAGTGCTTACATGAATAGACAAATCTGGAACACCAAATTATCTCTCTGTATTGAACGGTAGGAAAAGTGGGTGATCCTAGCAATTGAAAAATGTATGGTAACACAAAAATGATGCAAAGAAGGGAACTACATACTAGGGTAGGGTTGGGGCCCGTAATGGTTTATGAAAACATAATCTAGGACATTTTTCCAGATGTGGACTGAGAGACCATGTACTATATTAGCTCTGGGCATGGCTGAGAGGTCAGTTCTCTCAGCTGACTCCAGGTTTGACTATGATCCAATTCCAGTTTCGGTTTATACAGCTTTACAACCACACTACTGCCTTTCCCTCCCTACCCCCTTTTCCCTTGAGATAATTTGAATTCTTCACAGTCAAAAGAACTGACCAGAACAAATGAAATTCTTGTCATTTAGCCCTTCCTCCCTGAGCAGGATATCAATGTGCTCCATCTCATGATATTGCTCGGGGCGTGTGAACTATGTGTGCAGTCAGTGTGTGCTGTGAACAAGGATCTGACAGGCAGCCATTATCCATTCAGGGAATGTCCTGCTCTTTCTGCTTTCTTTTAGACAGCTGGTCCCCAGAGAATTGTGGCACTGTCAAAATTCAAACATTGCTCAACTCTTCTTAAATGTACTTATGTGAAAAAGATGTGGTCTCTCTACTTAATAGGTAATCAAGCTATTATGGGAATTGAATTGAACTGCATCTGTATTGCATGCTTGGCCTCTCCTGTGTGAGGAAAACCAACCAGGTTTCTTTTAGAATACTGAAGGGCAACCCTGACCTCTAGCCTCTAGGTTTTTCACTTTCGTGCTTGCAAGATACAAATCCATACAGCTCAAGACACATGGAAGACGTTTGGGGGAAGGTGTTGTCTTCTACTAAGGTCTGTTGGACATGGACTTGTTGGTGCCTCCTTGCTTTCTCCTGACATTCCCTGGTCTTTTATCAAGGCTAATGCCTTAGGACTTGGATGGTGAATGTTTATAATAAACTGATGCTTCTGGGAACATGGCAGATGGTTCAAAACATGAAGAGTAAATTAGGTAGCTATTATGTAATGAATATTTTAATTAACTTTACAAACTTTGCTCAACTTTGTGGGCTCTATTTTTTCTGACTTAAGAGGATCCCTTTTTCAATGTGCATTTATTTCATGGAGAGAGACACATAATAACTATGTAAATAGGGATATTAGTAATGTTAAGTAGCCACTGTATTTGATATCATTTAATTCCTTTAAGAATGCTGCCAGGTCAGTATTCTTACTGTATTGTATGGATGAAGAAATTAAAGCTTAGAGTCATTAATGGACATTGCTTAAAGTCTGTTAAAAGACCTTTGAATCCACTTGTAATTTATTTCAAAGCCTGTAATCATTCCACCTTGCCATAAGATATTGGAATACAAATGAATTATCTGAGTATTAGTGTAAAGTGCCTTTGAATCTTCCATTTAATTTCTTTATCTTTTTGTAAAATTGATAAAAACTTAAAAACTCATTTTTACTAACAATATTTCATTTCTTTTCTTAAAAAAAAAGGCTGCTAACCCTTGGAGGCCTTGGCTGTGGGTAACAGCAGGTTTCTGAGGGCATAATTCATTGTTTCTAATCAGGAAGTAGAAAGGATTTTTCTTGTTGCCTTAGTTCAGAGTAATTGCATATCTATCTATTTATATGAACAATTAATCAGAGACCCAGGTAATCGAAACAGCAGCCGGAATTCCCATGTCGGATTTCCATGCTACATTCACCAGTTCTTGGCACTTTAAATGATTTCTTGCCCAAGCAGTCTAAAACCACATGCATCACATTACCAAGTACCAGCTATACTAGAGATGATTTACCCATCCTAGAGAATGCATTTCAGATGACTTTGCAGGAAATATAAAGAAAAATGATTACAGTAAAGATATTTTAAGCTGGAAAGCATTCAATAGTCTATATCCCTAGAATGACATTGTCAAACTCTACATTTATTGCTGAAAAATTATGTGTGGCAGAAACAATGACATAAAGTCCAATTAATTTAAGAAAAAAGAAAGCTTCTGTGAAAACATCTTTGTTTAAAAATGTGCATTTTTAATGTGACTCAGAATCAGATAATGATCATTTTCCTTAACTGTCTGGAGATTGGTAGAAAAAATAACAGACTCATGGATTCTAGGCTCTGAGATTAATTAAAAACAACAACAACAACAACAACAACAACAAAACAAAAAACCCTCAGAAGTGCCTTTGTTGAATAGCGTATTTATTTTGAATAGGAAACTAACTGCTTTGGTGGATTCAAAATGCATTACCACATTAACCAGTAATTAAAAAACTCAATTGTTATTTGGTTGCCTGAAGTTTTCACCAGGAACGCCTTGAAGTTCAAGAAACTTGAAATTTAGATGCTGGGTACAATGCTTGAAAGACTATAATAAGGTATCATTTCATAGGCATATTGTTTTAGATCTACATATTGTTTTTTGAGTTTAAACTCAATGAGAAGGCATTACGAAAAAATCAGGATTTTGGTGCCTCTTGAAAAAAATCAGAAGATGTGATACAATATAGCCTATTGCCTCTTTCTGTTGAGGGAAGTGCTTTCCAGTTCTCCACTTTCCTTTCTATTCAAATATTGTGCATGCAAATTCTTCTCCATGACTGACTTAACTCATTGATAGTTATTTGACTAGACCTGGGGGCATTTGAGTTGCAACCCATATTTAATACCTGCTTGCTGGTAGTTTCCACAGTTCATGGCTGTACACAATTTGTGTCTTTTTGTGAAAATTTCTTTGTCTTCAGATGATTCTTGTTATGATTATTATTATAGTTAGGCTCTATTGATATCTCAGAGACTTTTTATAATCATACAGATTTTGAATGGATAGAACTTTTGATATGAAAAAAATAAAAAGAGAAATGTTAAAATTACAAAAAGTAGTACTGTTATTTATTGAGTGATTTATATGTTGGGAAAGGTTTGGGACATATTAGAATATAAAGCAACCTTAGTGGTAAGGCAATCAACTGTCAAAAGTGTGGGAATGCAACAGGTAAAAGGATGCTGTAGCTTCGTCCTTCTTATCATCCACACCACTCCCCTCCCCCAAATTGAAAAAGGCCCCTCCAAATCATATATAATAATAAGATGTTTGAATAAAATGACTGTGTGATACATTGGAATTGGATATAGACTAGGTTATGGTTTTCAGGTTTAGCAAACAAAAATCAAGGATGCCTAATTAAATTTGAATTTCAGATAAACAGCAAATACTTTTATTGCTTAAGTGTATTCCATACAATATTTGGAGTGGATTTGTACTAAAATCTGAAATGCAAATTTTTTTAAACTTTTATTTAATAAATATAAATTTCCAAAGTACAACTTTTGGATTATAGCAGCTTTTCCCCCATAACCTCCCTATCACCCGCAACCATTCCATCTCCCACTCCCTCTTCTATCACATTCACATCAAGATCATTTTCATTTATCTTTATATACAGAAGATCAATTTAGTATATACTAAATAAAGATTTCAACAGTTTGCACCCACACAGAAGCACAAAGTATAAAGCACTGTTTGAGTACCAGTTATACTGTTAATTCACATAGTACAACACATTAAGGACAGAGATCCTACATGGGGAATAAGTGCGCAGTGAATCCTGTTGTTGATTTAACAAATTGACACTCTTATTTATGGCGTCAGTAATCACCCGAGGCTCTTGTCATGAGTTGCCAAGGCTATGGAAGCCTCTTGAGTTCACCAACTCCAATCTTATTTAGACAAGGTCATAGTCAAAGTGGAAGTTCTCTCCTCCCTTCAGAGAAAGGTACCTCCTTCTTTGATGGCCCATTCTTTCCACTGGGATCTCATTTGCAGAGATCTTTCATTTAGGTTTTTGGTGTTTTTTTTTTTTTTTTTTTTTTTTGCCAGAGTGTCTTGACTTTCCATGCCTGAAATACTCTCATAGGCTTTTTAGCCAGATCCGAATGCCTTAAGGGCTGATTCTGAGGCCAGAGTGCTGTTTAGGACTTCTGGCATTCTGTGAGTCTTCTGTGTATCCCGCTTCCCATGTTGGATTGTTCTATCCTTCTTAATTCTATCAGTTAGTATTAACAGACACTAGTCTTGTTTATGTGATCCCTTTTACTCTTGTCCTGACTGTCAAGGAACAACTTACTACTTTATTCCTTTTAGTATTTTTTTTTGTTCTACTTAATACTAGTGTTTGAACCCTTTAATCAATACACAATTATTCTTAAGTTTTTAAATTTTACTGAAAAGTGATCCCTGTTAAATATAAGAGTGGGAATAAGAGAGGAGGAGATGTACAGTTCGGCACATGCTCAATCGGACTTACCTCTAATGGTAGAGTTAGAAATGTGCCAGGGAATTCCAATTCAATCCCATCAAGGTGGCATGTACCAATGCCATCTCACTAGTCCAAGTGATCAGTTTCAGTTAATAACTGATCATAATGATAGGATTAAGAGTCAATGGGATCTTAAATGCAAATTTAACTGGATCTCCTTATTTTTATCAGGCAACCCTAGAGCAGGATGCAAGTACTGCAACAAAATTTTGGTTATTACCTTAATGAAGACTTAGATGGCCAGGGGGAGTCAGGTCCCAACCTTCTCTGAGAACCTGAAGGGGACCATTGCTGGCAGTGGGGGCATTTTTTGATAATCTAAGCAGCAGACAATCAGAGAAGTTTCATGATGTAGGTAATACATTGAGAAGTTTGCACTTTCTTTCTTTCTTTCTTTCTTTCTTTCTTTCTTTCTTTCTTTCTTTTTAAAATTTATTTGACAGGTAGAGTTATAGAGAGTGAGAGGGAGAGACAGAGAGAAAGGTCTTCCTTCCATTGGTTCACCCCCCAAATGGGTGCTATGGCCAGAGCTATGCTGATACGAAGCCAGGATCCAGGTGCTTTTTCCTGGTCTCCCATGCGGGTGCAGGCACCCAAGTACTTGGGCCATCCTCCACTGCCTTCCCGGGCCACAGCAGAGAGCTGGACTGGAAGAGAAGCAACCGGGACTAGAACCCAGTGCCCATATGGGATTCCGGCACTGAAGGCAGAGGATTAGCCAAGTGAGTCAAGGCACTGGCCCAAGTTTGCAGGTTCTAAAGAGAAGTGTGTTAAAGCCCTATATGGAATGGTAATAATCATAATGATGTCTAATTCACAAGCTTTAATACATGGCATGCACTCTACTGGTGCTTCACAGTAACTTCTATATTCTTCATAGAAACACTGTGATGTAGATACTATTATCTCCTTTTATTGACAAGGAGATTTGAATTTCAAGAAGTTAATTTGCCCAAATGACAGTTGGAATGGCAAAACCTGGATTTTTGTTTTATTACCTACTTACTTTGGAAAATGATAGAGTATTAAGAAATCAATAGCAATCATTTACTGAAGGCTGTGTACTTTATAAATATGTTATGTAACTTTTACAGTGACCCTGTAAAGTAAATATTATTGCCAAAGACCAAAGCAAATCTGTATGTTGTTTCTAGGGGTAGAAATTGTCAGAAGCAGTTCTAATAATATGCATTTCTGGGGCAGATGTTTGGCAAAGGTTAAAATACCACCTGAGATGCCTGTATCTTATATGAGAGTGCCTAGTACTGCTGGAAATGAACAGGTCTGTAAAACGGTTAATATGATGACTATTCAGGGCAGAATATGAGTGGCCTAGGTGAGCCAGTGACTTGCAGTGTGTCTTGATGAGTGTTCCAAAATGGTCAAATTCTGGTCAGATTTTATGTATTCCATGGTAATAAGTTATCCTTTACCATTGCACGGCAAATGTACATGGGTGTGGCCTAAAGAGGTGGGCTTTGGATAAGCAGGATAGACTATTGTTTTTAGAATATGAATAGTTACATACATCTTCAGAGGGAGAATTTGCTGAAAAGAAAGCTTCTGATTAATGTTATGAAGGATAATTCCGGGAATAGATAAAAAAAGAACATATAGATAAAGAACAAAGGATTGCGTAAGGTTGCTCCAGATGGCTAAGATGAAGCAGAGCCTATGTGCACATCACCCAGGTCAGTCTGACACAGTGGATGGGATTAATGTCTCTGTCTGAAAACTCCCAGACAGGTTTCAGTAGGGATTTCTCTTGAATGCTTTGCATGCTTTGTAGGAGCAGTTTGTTCTCACTGGTTTGAGTTCCAATTATGCTTTGGAGTTGAGCTTCTGCTAATGCACACCCTGGGAAGCTGGTGATGGCTCAAGTGATCAGCTTTCTGAAATTCACACTGAAGACCCAGATTGATTTCTGGGTCACTGATTTTGGCCTGGCCAAGCCGAGCTGCTTTGGGCATGTGGGGAATGAAACAGCAGATGGAAGTTCTTTGTCTCTGTCTCTGCCTTTTGAATAAGTTGAAAATAAAATATTAAAAGTACAAGTTTCTTACAAACTTTTTGCTGTGGACAGAAGCTCAGAGTGTATTAATTTTCAAATACCAAGAAATGACACCAAGTTTTACACTTTTAGAGCAAAAAGAAAGAACAAATGGGAGAAAAGTAGAAAGAAAAGTATACAAAGCAGAACACATTCATTTATATTTTAAAAATATTTAATTAATTAATTAATTAATTGTGGAAATCGGAGTTATAGAGTGAGGGGGAGAGACAGAGATCTTCCATCCTCATGTCTACCTAGATGACTGAAACAGCTGGTGCTGACCCAGGCAGAAGCCAGGATCCAGGAGCTTCATCCAAGTCTCCCATGTGGGTGGCAGGGGCCCAGATTCTTGTGCCATCTTCCACTTCTTTTCTCAGGCCATTAGCAGGGAGCTGGATCAGAAATGGAGTATCTGGGACATGAACAAGCACCCGTATGGGATGCAAGATTGCAGTCGGCTTTACTGGCTATGCCACAATGCTGGCCCCTCATTTGTATTTTTGAAAAGATTTATTTACTTAGAGAGAGAGAGAGAGAGAGAATGAATGAGAATCTTTCATCTGCTGGTTCACTCCCCAAATGGTTGCAACAGCCAGGGCTTGGCCAGACTGAAGACTGGAGACTGGAATTCCATATGTGTCTCCATCTAGGTACAAGGGCCCAAGTATTTGGGCCATTCTGCACTGCTCTCCCAGGTACATTAGCAGAAGTTGGATTGGAAGTAGAGGAGCTAGGACTTGAAGCAGCATTCTGATATGAAATGACTTTTTTGCTGTACTACAATGCCAGCCCCTTGACTTATTAGTGATTTGCAGAAGCAATTCATAATCTATTAATATTTCTAATTCCAGTCATGTCTTAAGACTCCATATTTTATAAAGCTCAAAATCTCAACAATACAGCTGTTTGTAAACTGCACTGCATCATATATGAATGTGTGTTTATATATAAACTTACATATTTTAATGTATATTTTTAATATATGAGGTAATTTTAAAAGTTTATGGAAAATAAAATTAAAAGATAAGTTCATATTGGTGTAAAAAGATTTGGAATCAACACATAGTTTTTTCATAATGTGAATTTTCCATTAACTTGTTGGAGACCCTTTTATGCATTGGGTTCAAAATTTTTGCACCAGAATTCTCTAATCTTTTAACTTAATTTTCCATGAATGTTTGAGATATCCTTGTATATATGTATAAGTGTAAGAAAATTTCCATATAAATCTGAAAGTATTCTTTTCTTTTTGCAATTTGGATTCCAACTTAGGAAGAGGATGCCAGTGTGGAAGAACAGAAGTGGACATTGAGAACTGCTTACTGAGGGTAGTTCTGTTTAGTAATAAGTCTGGTCATACAAAATGGTATTGTTAGTTTCTGGCTAGAGAAAACTTACTCTAGGGCCTGTAGATATATAAAAACTTCATGTGGTTTGCTGTCTACTTTTATTAAAGTTGACTTCTTTCTTAAAAGTATAATTTTATTACTGATTCTGTATTTTTCATCGCAAGGATCAGGCTTTTAGTATTTTGGTTTGTCATTATGCTTTAGGATTCCCTAAAAGTTTTTGGGTGACTCTCCTCTTCTTTAGTATCTTGTTATAAGCTTTTCAGAGTCCACAGGAGGCAGAGAATGTGGCTGATAAAGAGTCTTGTAGAAACAGTCTGAAATTTAATCATATTGCCTTTTTTTTCTCAGATAAGTGCTAAGTGTAATGCTATACAAAAACAAACTTTCTAGAAAAGGATGAGGCAACTGGTGCATCATAGGGTGAAGTATGCCTAAATCAGAGTATGCAGTGTAGAGAATGCCATTAATTCTTTCTGAGGGAAGCGTATAGGAACACTGCATGAAGAATGCAGTGTCCTTAGGCAATCCATCCTGGGACTCTCAATCATAAATTTGCTAATATTTTCATTTCCCATAATCTGGAAAGAAAATCATATGTTATGACAATAGAAGGGTCAGCTCCACAGGAATGCGTGTTTTCCCCAAATCTTCATTTGTGTATGGTATTATTCCTGTTTTGCTGATGTGAAAATTGAAGCTTAGAGAATTCAAGTGAATATGTCGAAGATCATGTTTGCACTTCATGGTAAAACCCCTTGGATTTATTCAGCTCCAAGGCCATGTAATTTTCCTATACATCATCTCCCAGGAAAAAGTGCTCATTCCTAGCAACCTTCAGTGTATTCACCAGTAAAATGGTGGTGCCTTTCCTGTTTGTTGGTGAAGATTAGAGATAATGTATGCAAAGTTTCCAGCGCAGTGGCTGGCCTGTGATTATGTTCAATCAGAGAACTTTTCCATTATTAAGCAGGTAACAAATAAATGTCCCAACAGGTAGATGTGCAAACACAGTGTTGTGAATGTCTAACAGAGGTCCAGATAGGTGAGCAATAGATTATAGCAAAGTCGGAGAACTATACTGGGAGAGCATTTAGCTCATGGAAGGGCTGGATTGAAAATAATCAAGGCTACAGCCTAGTTGTATAGAAAATGAAAGCAAGAACCTAGGAAGGGAATGACCAGGCTCACTCAACCCAGAATGAATTTGACCTCCAGAACTTTCTGAAAATAGTGAAACACAACTCTATAAATCCATTAGTACTGTAAAAGTGTTTAATTGCTAAATAATTGAAATGATTAAACAATATATTTACTGAAAAATAATCATTTTTAAAACTTAAGCATGAAAACAGCAGAAGTCAGTATTTTAAGCATGATCTGGATTTGGATTTAAATTATTTTTAATTTGTTATTTCATGTGTAACCATGACTAGAGTATTCTTTTTTTTATTGCAGTGTAATATTGGTTTGACATTTTAAAAGAGTGATAATATATGATGACAGCAGCAAGAGTTCTTTTGTATGTGACTATATAATCTGTCAAAAATTTTTCATCAGATCTTTGTGAAGCGTTGTCAGTCTCATTCACAATAAAGGCCCTCAAGTCCATCAGTTTCCCGCAGTAAAGGCTGTCACTCAGGTAGCACCAGTGTCATCTCTACGTGATGCTGCTGATGCATATCAAGCTCATGCTAAATTCACTGAGGGTCAACTGCCTAAATGTTTCTTTTCAGTGATCCAGTCATAAGACATAGGTCCCAGAAATCCCCAGAGAAGTGGCACCTGGCTGCCTTAGGAACCTGGTGAATGGGAATGGAATCTGATTTTAACACAAATATCTATAAGAATGAAGTCATGAGAATTCCAGTGCATTGATTTTATATTATTTCTATGAGATTCCAAGGCAGTTGATTTGGTTAGTTACTGGTCATCTTTTGATTAAAATGACATGGTTTCAGATTCTTATTTAATGGATTTAAATTCACATTCATTCATTCATCAGACTTTTTATGAGTCTGGTACTGTGCTGTAACTGAAGATACTATCAAGCATTGAAGGTATACCACAAGCAAGACCTGGCTTCCTTGTCCTCAGAGACTATTAGGAAAATAAATTTCACTGGGTTAACAAAAGTAAGTATTCCTCTGTTTTTGTAAATTTCTTTTTTCTTGATCCTATGAAACAACTTTCCTGGCTTTACTAAAAAGATACAATATATTAAGTGTGGAATGCTTTAAAAGGCATGTGAGATAGGAAAGGAATACTCTATTCAATTCCTAGTCTATATGATACTGGTTCCCTCCACTTGAATCTGAGTTCCCCATGTATATTGTAAAGTGACAGAGACAGAGACTGTTTGTGTTAGGATGAAGGCTGCTGACTTTGGACATTTTTTCTTTCTCAGTAGAAATTGTTGCTGCTCAGTCTGTGAAATTCCTCCTTAATAGAGTTTCCTTTTATCAGTTTCTAACTGTAGGATCTGAAGCAAACCTTCCAAAATTAACTCTTGCCTCCCTGGAACCATATAGTAATTTAGAAAAGACATAAAGCTATGGTCAAGTCTTCCTGACATTTGTGTATGTTGTCACTGTACTGCCCTTTCAACTGTTTTATGTATTATAGAATTAGTATTTGTTTATTGGAGAAAGGTTCAAAGAAAATAGACAAAAGGAAAACAGAAAATGTAAATGTACCGAGTTATCTGAATATTTATATGGAACTACTGCTGACATTTTGTAGTCATCCTTAAGGCACCCATTTATGTTTTACTGTTTGGTAGAAAAAATTTCTAGAATAGAAATATATGGGGGCCGGCACTGTGGTGTAGTGGGTAAAGCCACCAACTGCAATGCCGGCATCCCATATGGGTGTGGTTTCTAGTCCTGGCTGCTCCACTTCTGATCCATCTCTCTGCTAATAGCCTAGGAAAGCAGTAGAAGATAGCCCAAGTCCTTGGACCCCTGCACCCATGTGGGAGACCTGGAAGAAGTTCCAGGCTCCTGGATTTGGATTGACCCAGCTCCAGCTGTCACAGCCATTTTGGGGAGTGAACCAGTGGATGGAAGACCTCTCTCTCTCTCTCTGCCTCTCTGTAACTCTGCCTTTCAAATAAATATATCTTTTTAAAATTAATAAAGAGAATTTTATTTATAAAATTATAGTTAACAATGAGGTGGATTAAACATACTATATTAGAGATAGACATGGTTAAATATTGTTTAAGACTTTTATTGTGTTTTAAAAATCATGGTTTTTGGACACTGATGCCTATTAAAAATAATTCCTCAACTGGTATGCATACACTCATACATGGTTATATAGGTTACATATTTTTAGATTTTATACACATCTTCACTGAATAAAACTAGTGAACCAAATTTGATCAGTTTGTATGAGATTTTTAAATTTATTTTTAATTTTTTAACTTTTATTTAATGAATATAAATTTCCAAAGTACAGCTTATGGATTACAATGGCTTTTTCCGTGTGGGGAGCAACCCGGACTAGACTAAGTTACCGAAATTAAGACTTATTCTATGCATCTGCTCTCCCACAATATGGCACTGGGAGAGGAGGAAACAGCTTCTACACAGCTGCCTCCAGTTCAACCAATAAACTGTAGGACCTGCTCCTGATTGGAGGAGAGCAGCGTACTCGGCGGGTGGGTAGCAGAACATGGATTGGTGGAAGAGGACCATAAAGGAGGAGAGAGACAACATGCACCAGGAACATCCGGATAACATCTGAGCAGCCCCCGAGAGAGCCAGCTGGCAGTGTGCCGCTCCCCCGCGGAAGTGGGGAAAGTGGCCAGGGGGAACCGCCCTTCCACGGAGGTGGAAGGGTCGGTAGCCCACCCGGGAAGAACCAGCAGCAAACCCGGGGAGGGCCGAGCAGATGAAAGAACAGTGCAGGGTCCTGTGTCGTTCCTCCATGAAGACGGGGAACGACATTTCCGCCCCATAACTTCCCTCCCACCCGCAACCCTCCCCTCTCCTGCTCCCTCACCACAAGGAAAAAAAAAGTTTAGAGCCACAAATAAATATATCTTAAAAAAATCACAATTGTTTTTAAAAAATATGGTCAAGTAGTCTGAACGCACTTAATATTTATTCATTTATTTATATTTATTTAAAGTAAAAAAGGTAGACAGACAGACAAAGAGGAAGAGAGGGAGGAGAAAGAGACAGAGAGATCTTGCATCCATTGATTCACTCCCCAAGTGCCTGTACAGCCAAGGCTAGGCCACACCAGATCCAGGAACTTGGAACTCAGTCTGCCCTCATGGATGACAGCTACTAAGTACTACCTGAGTCACAACTGCATTCCAGGGTATATGTTACTAGGAAGCTGGAATCAGAAGTGGAGCCAGGACTTAAACCCAGAACTCCAATATGGGAGGTGAGTGTCCCTAGAAGTATCTTAATCACTGACCCACATACTTGCCCTCCTTTTTATTTTATTTTTTTAAAAAGATTTATTTATTTTTATTTATATGTGAGACAGAGCTACACACAGAGAGGGACACATCCCAACAGAGACAGAGACAGAGAGAGAACTTCCATCCACTGGTTTACTCCCCCAAATATCCTCAACATCCACAAGATGGATGTTGAGGGACAAGATGAAGCCAGGAGCCAGGAATCACATTCTGGTCTCCCACATAAGTGCCTGAGGCCCAGGTACTTGTGCTGTTTTCTGATGTCTTCCCAGGCACAGTAACAGGAAGTTAGAATGGAAGTGGAGCAGCCAGGACTCTATCACTCCAATGTGGGATGATGACATTGCAGGTAACAAATTAACCTGCCACACCTCAGCCATGGATCCTCTCTTTTTTATTTTAAATGTCAGTTTGATAGGTGAGCTTCTTCCATTTTTATAGATTCTTGGTACAATTCTTGAGCTTCTCATTAACCATCATTCCTCTTTTGGCTATGGTCCTTGGAATCTTGAAATGTTTTGTTTGGATCAATTTTTTTTTTAATCTGTTTGCTTATCCTCTTGCACGAAACTCCACCCTTATTTAAACTTATTCTGGCTGCTTGAAATATATTTGTTTTTGCTGTTGTTGGAATTATTTGTATGCTGGTTTCTCTTATACTTGCTTTAGATTTTTGTGACACTGTCTCCTTTCTCTACTTAGAGAATGGGCTGTTTGCAGGAAGGTCACCTAAAAAAATGTCTACTTGATCTCTTAATTAATCCAATATTTGCTGCTTTCTAATTTCTGTATAACTTTCTGGAAAAGAAATTTCTGTTCCCACAATCATGCAGGTGATTCTTCAAGGCCCTTTGGATGTATCAAATGCAGCATGATTATTTTGGTCAGCAAACAAAAATCGCTCTAAGGATTTTGGGCAGAAGGTGACTTAATTCAGAGACTTACAAGCTTGCACAACTGGAAGGATTAAAGGATCAAACATTAAAACCACATGGGCTATATAGAAACCATGTTTTCTGTGTAGAATATTCGGATTTGGCAGCACCTGTGGCTAGACTAAGGTAATTCCCATAGTGTGTGTTCATCTATTAATCTGTTTGCATCTTAGGAAGTGTTGACTTCTTTTATGAGTCATTGCTTTTGTTAGGGACTATAAGTTTTCTTAAGGAATAATATCCATTTGCCTCTGAATGGTACACCAAGGTTGGCCTGTCTGCTGCTATTGCTCTTTTCTGACAAGCAACAACAATATTACGGTTCTTAAAGTTGTTTCCATGTGCTTTTCTACTGCTCCTTCAGTCTACCTTGTTTGCTGTCACTGTGATTCAAGTTGCTGAGCCACAGCTTCTTGCTATCTGGCTTGCATCCATCCTCCTCTAATATACACCCTCTGATGGTGAGTTTCAGTGAGCTGAGCTTCAGTTCTGTGAACTGGCTGTGCTCCAGGACTCAGCTGCTGATAAATCTGCCGTGGCATTTGATGTTAAGTATAGCTCTCAGATGATGACTACATTTTTTGAAGCCGCATGCAACATTTTGATAGGCTGTTATTATAAACCAGTACCTAAGACTAGAAGCACGAATAGAGAGGAGTTTTCCATGCACAGAAGCCCGTTAGCAGTGGTTGTCCTTTTCTGCACTCATTAATGTAGAGTCTAAAGATTTCTAACAGAATGGGATTCAAAAATACAAAAAGACAGGCTAGGGCACAATCACCCTTAGGGTGAGTGACTTAAATTTGTGGCCTTGGCAAACAGCATGACCAGGAAATACAGACATTCTTTGACCTAGAATGTCCTTGAAAATATGGATAGTTGTCTATCATGTGTACCTCAAGAGAAAGTAGTATCAGATAGAGACATATTGGAACAAAGATGCCAATTGACTGCAGCAGTGACTAAACTCTCTCACTTTTATTAACTTCAGGTGAATTTCCCAAAGTGCTCATCAAACCTCGAGCCTTTAGATGTGCTCATATAAAGGCTTTCATTGTCCAAGTGGATTTTTACTTATACCTGGAGATTAGCAAATTAACATTTTAAAACTTATGGCATGTCTTGCAGTAATAAAACCTATTTAATTTTGTTTAGCCTAACAGCCTCCCCATTTTTAATTTTGGATTACAGATTTTTTTTTCTTCTTTATATATACACATATTGCCAAGCTCATACTCACAATGTCTGTGACTGGGATGAGTCCAATGGTAGAAGCCAGGAATTCTATCTAGGTCTCCACGTGGGTAGTAGGAACCCAATGACTTGAGCCCTCACTGTTGCCTCCCAGGGTCTGCATTAATAGGAAGCTGGAACTGGGACATGAAGATGGATATCAAACCCAGGTACTCTAATATGAGACACAGGCATCTTAACTGCTATGCCACATGCCCATTTGTTTTGTGGCATTTTGATAAAGGTATATTAAAAACTGGGAACCTGCCCACCCCTCCATTATCTCCTGAGGCCGCTTGTTTTCTAGATGACTACATCTAAGGTTCTTGAATTTGTTCTGGGTTTTGATCCTATGACAGTCTGGTATCTGAACTTAGCTCAGAATAATTTTTATCTTGCTTATTTCAAAATTTTTTCTCCCCATTTTTGACTTTTAATATTTTTACTATGATATACTTGTTTGTGAATTTTTTAATGTTTAACATTCTTGGAATTTGCTGAGCTTCCTGGATGTATAGGTTGGTTATTTATTTATTTATTTTTCAATAGAATTGCGAAGTGTTCAGTCATTATTTCTTTGAGTACTTTTTATTGTACTTTATCTAATCTCCTTCTGGTGCTCCCCAAAATCCCAATTTATTCATGTGTGTGTTGATTTGCTTGTGGTACCCACATTGCTCTGACATACTATTTATTTTTCTTTATCTTTATGTCTGTTTATTGTTGCCATACACAATCTCTACTGATTTGTTTTCAAGTTCACTCTCTCTCATCTGACAGTTCTAATTTACTGTTGAGCCTTTAGTAAATTTAACAATATTTCTTATATTTTTCACTCTCATATTTCAATTTCACTCTTTTTTATAATTCCTATCATTTTATTGATAGTTTATTTAAAAAATATTTTGTGTATTTGAAAGGCAGGGTTATAGAGAAGGGAGGGAAAAGAGAGGTATCTTCCATCCTCTCCTAGTTTACTGCCCGAACGGCTGCTTGAGCCGGGTTGAATCAAGGAGCCAGAATCTTCTTCCAGGTTTCCCATGTGGTTGGCAGGGGCCCAAATACTAGGGCCATCTTCTGTTGCTTTCCCAGAAGGTAGCTAGATTAGAAGTGGAGCAGTCAGGTCTCAAAGTATGGGTTTACCCACTATGCCACCACACTAGCCCTGATCGTCTTTTTAACACAATATTAACTGTGTGCCACCCTTTACTTCCTTAGTCATTCTTCCTATTAGTTCTGTTAACATATTTACAATAGTTACTTTGATGTATTTTTTTTCTTTTAAATATGACATATGGTTACTCTCCTAGGCAGTTTCTGTTGCCTACTATTTTTGGTGTATGGATATAGGTCACATTTTTCCATGATTCATAATTTTTTGTTGTAAACTGTATATCTTAGATATAATTTTATTGTAGCAAAGCTAGATATTCCTTCCTCCCTCTTTCAGTCTGGGGTGGGGCAGGGGACTTCTGTTATTTGCTTGTTTATTTGTTTAGTTACTACTGAATTATTGAAGTGAATTTATTTTTCTGTCCCTTCCTTTTCAGGCAGTGTTGATTCTGATATTGCACCTTAAGGAAGTGCAGCTTTAGGTATGCACACAGTCATGTCTGGGATGATAGTGATACTGATAAATTTCATTCACTGGTGACTGATTACTCCAGTATCTTCAACAATGGTGCCAGGCCCAGTGATCAAAGTGTGGCAATCTCCTAGCTCCTGAGGTCAGCCTTTGACATTTCTTGACCCCTGGAGATTTCCTCCTAACAGTCTTGTTTTCCATTTACTCACTGCAAGTCAGCTGGCTCTTAGTCTGGGCTGTGTCTTCATTAGATCAGTGAAATTCCTCCCAATTGCCTTTTATCACAATCTTTACTATTCTTGAGAGTCCTCTTAAGCTAAAACTTCTCCACACTCTATTTCAAATGAAATAGGTTTGCTTGGGTAGAAATTAGAAGCTGTTTTATGGCCTACTTCTTTTCACAGGCACGATTTCTGAACTAGAGCTCTGGAGCTTGGGGTCAGGGCAGTGATGAGCTTCTCTTTGACTGACATCACTGTTTCAGGAGTGCTCAGTGCTTTAGGAGGAAATGTGAAGGCCTGGGTTCTCTTAGTTTGTTTCCCATGGCTTGGAATCAATACTATAAGAGTTGGGGGAAAGGGAGAGCATGCATTTGGCTTATTGATTGAGGCAGAATTTGGGATGCCTGCATCCCATATCAGAGTGCCTTGATTTGAGTCCTGGCTCCATTCTAGATTTCAGTTTCCTGCAAATGAACGCTCTGGGAGGCAGTAGGTGAGGGCTCAGGTGCATGGGTCCCTGCTACCCACAGATGAGACCTGGATTGAGTTCCTGGTTCCTGGCCTTGGCTTGGCCTAGCCCTGGCTGTTGCAAGTATTTGGGGAATGAACCAGTAGAATAAAGATCTGTGTTGATATGCCTTTCAAAAACATGTTAAAAAATAAGGATAACCAAAGGAGTTCTACGGTCTTCAGTCTACCATGCCCAAGGCAAAACCTCTATTCTGCCAGTGGAATTTGCCAGTGTTCTCTCAACAACAAAAATGCAAGCACCACCCTCACAACAAAAACACTTGTAAGAATTTAGGTTAAGGCACAGGCAGCTGGGAGTAGGGTAAGAAATGAAGGAGTCCTTTCATTCTGGGAAGGTGTCTGGGAGCTGGGCAAGGACAGGATCTCTGTGTTCTTGGCTGTATCAGTCTGGAGTGAAGTCTCCAGCCAGGGTTGTGCCAGGCTGAAGCCAGGAACCAGGAGCTTCACCCAGGCCTCCCATGTGGGTCACAGGGGCCCAAATATTTGAGCCATCTTCTGTTGCTTTTTCCAGGCCATTAGTAGGGAGGTGGATGGGAGCAACAAAGAAATGAACCAGTGCCCATTTGGGATGCCATAATTGCAGGGTGGCAGCTTTACCAGCAATGACACAATGCTGGCCTCCAAGTGGCTGTTTTTCAAAATGGTCATAATCAATTCCATTAGGGAGCAGGCTAATGACACTCCTCATGCTATAATGCTAGCAGAAAATTTGTTCAGATTAAAACATAGTAGGATTACAAAACAAACTATTTTGAGATAAAGACTTAAAAATTGTGATATACTAATACATGTATTTTTAATGTGTTAAATAACAATATCTAGTTGTATCTCTCGTAACTAGCACACTTTAAGGTACAGATGAACATAAATGAAGCATATATTTTGGGATATCTACAATAACCGTAACGTGATATGAAAATGTCTTTGATTGTTATTGGTGAAAAAAAATCACAGGAACTATTGTGGTTTGTTGTCTATACTCATGAGTTCAGGAAATATTAAATTTCAGCTACAGATCACTAAAAATAAAAATGTACATTTTTACAATCTGCATTTGCTGATCCCTTGAATTTTATCCACAATTTGTTTTTCTTGGGGTTCTGCACCCCCAAGGGAAGATTGCACTTAAGATTCTAGAATGTAGGTCAGACCCCTGAACCATGCAGGCATTCTCTGATCCTAGTTATTGCTGTAGTTATTCTTTTTGATGGTTAGTGAAAATAACTTGTAGAAATCTTTAGTCTTGTACAAACATTTTCTGGAGATCCATGATCTGTATCTATCATCAGCATTGTCATTTCTCTGCATCCTCTCTTGAGAGTAACCTTAGAATGGATGGACAAGGAATTTTGATGATGGTATATTCATTTCTATTATTTCACAAGAAAGCTATCAGTGACTTTAGAAAATATTAATGATTTTGGACTATGCAAATCTGGGGTTTTTATACTGTAGATATCATATAACATGACTCAAAGAAATCTGACATTAAGAAAAATATTTAAATAATTAACTGATAAAATTTAGTATCTGTAGAAAACATCACTGTGAAAACACAATACTTGTAGAAATTGAATATAATTAATCTACATAATCCATTTAAAATGGAAATTTATCCAGACTTTATGTACTAGAAGGAAAATTATTCTTTAGTCATTGCTCAGCTCAATTTATTTTTCTGATACAAATTTATTGTAAGAATGACTTCTAGCTTTTTTGGTAGCAGCTTGTTTCTAGGACGTCTAGTTCAAGCTGTTTGTTTATATCACCTTAGCCAATACTCTGTAATATTTAACAGGAAGTATTCAATATTTGGAAATACAAAATTCCATAAATTGGAAATTACATAAATTATACACATATAATATATACAGTATATAATTTTACTTTGCTGATAGAATCCTCAAAAAATTAGCAACATGATATGATATAAAACAAAACCCTAATGCTATTGTTACAATGTACCTTAAGAGATTTAGGTTAGATTTAGAGGGAATTTTATTATTTTAATAATAAAATAATAGAAGGATGTTGACTCTTTTCTTAAAGGTCATTATGCTTAGTGAAATAAACCAGTCTCCAAAAGACACATATCACATGTTGTTCATTATCTGTGGTAGCTACTATACAAAGTACAAAATCATGTAATGTATATGAGCAAAATTGATAGTTTGAGATTTGATTATCGTTATAGCCCTTGTCTATACTCTTGAGGAATAGTGATTTTCTACTTACTACTTGTTGAATTCATTATTTTCTGGAGGGTTAAGCTTGTGAGTATAAAATACATTGAAGGCCAGCGCTGCGGCTCACTAGGCTAATCCTCTGCCTTGCGGTGCTGGCACACTGGGTTCTAGTCCTGGTCGGGGCACTGGATTCTGTCCCAGGCCAGCTCTCTGCTGTGGCCTGGGGGTGCAGTGGAGGTTGGCCCAAGTGCTTGGGCCCTGCACCCCATGGGAGACCAGGAGAAGCACTTGGCTCCTGCCTTCGGATCAGCGCGGTGCGCTGGCCGCAGCGCGCCAGCCGTGGCGGCCATTGGAGGGTGAACCAACGGCAAAAGGAAGACCTTTCTCTCTGTGTCTCTCTCTCTCTCTCTCCCTGTCCACTCTGCCTGTTAAAAAAAAAAAAAAACCTTGAAAATATGTCATTGTAAAAGTTAAAATAGGAAAGGAAGGGGGAGAGACAGAGGGTAAGTTGAGGGTTTTCCAGTTGTCCTGTTGCCTAAAGGTGATAGATTAGATTGGATGACTTCTCTGTGTTTTGTGTGACCATTTGATTTATGATTGTGCATTCTGATATGCCAAAGCAATTTGATATGCTGATGTGCAAGTAATCTGGCTTAAAGAAATCACATTAAAGCATCACATTTTTTTCAGTATTTTTCTTACTTATAAAAGAGGGTTATACTCTGGTTTATCTTCAGAGCGTATAAATCTTTTGCCTTTTATAAAAGAGGATTGTAATTTCGGAGAGGCAAGAGAGAGAGTGTGGGAAAGAGAGTGGAGGATGGAAGGAATAGGGAACAATTGTGTATTTGTAAAATGTTTTACAAAATGAAAAGAAATAAGACAAAACGAATTTTATACTTAAAGTTGAAACATTCTGCAGTCATATTGGCATGTTATTTTGTGTTTCCCTCTATTGTGTAGCTCTATTTCTTTAGCATTATTAAAGGTTGCCAAAAGAGTAATTTTGATGCTAGCACTGAGAAACACATCTATTCTTCAGGGACCAGAATTCTACAGTGATTAGTGCTCCAGGGATGTACGAAACCCATGTAATGGTTTGCTCTTGCATGAGAAATCATCCCCTTCTTCGATTCTGCAAATCCCCACTGAGTTATGACTCACCTGGCCGAACGGGAGGGCTGTGGAGAGGACGGCATCACACTGAGAAGCAGAGATAATTGTGAGGGCCAGTGATGCTTTAGAAGAACTACTGCTTGGGTGGAAAGAGAAACATTAAAAAGAAATATAATCTAAGTACAATCAAAGTATCCCTAGATAAATTGGATAGTAAAATAATATGATCTAAGGCTCAGAGGCAGACCGAAAATTTGGGGGTTATAAATTTTAATCCTGACACTGTGATTAGCTCACCATGTGTGTACCTGTACAGGCAAATCTTTTCTTGTTTGAGGTTCAGTAACTGCAGTGTATTAAGTTCAGAAGGTGATAGCATATCTAATGGTCATATTTTTCTCTTCTGTTATGGAGAATATGTTTTTGTTCTGTTAACCTGGACATCAGGAAAAGCATCACTACTTCCTTATAGCTTTCTTTCTTCAGTGCTATGACCCATCCCCAATCTTATCCACCTTTGAAATTATAGGCACTGAAACTAGACACACCTCATATACAAGTCATTTGGTTGAAGTCTATTTGTATGGTTATATGGGGGAGAGAATTCACTGCTACCTTCAGCCATTTCCATCTCCCATCACACCCCTGGATGTTAACATGGAATCTGCCTCCATACCCTCCTAGGACAGGTTTTCTTCTTTGGAGCCAAACTGACTCCTGGGTTGCTGATGCTTTTCTGCTTCTTTATCTCAAACTTTTAAGAATGGTGCTTCCCACTGGTACCAAAGGACAACCTGGAATCTCAAGGATTTGAAATGTGGACTCTCATATCCTGGTTTCCATATGCTCAAATGGCTGGAAATACCTGGCAACCAAAAGCCCAGGGACAGTGGAAGCAGTTACAGATGTGAATCTTAAATAAATTTTATTTGTATTTTCTGGGCCACTTGAACACTTCCTTTCCATTCCGGATTTTCTCAGCTTTTTTTCTTTAAAACCTTATTAATTTTTTCTTTTTTCTTACTTATTCTCAAGCTTATTTACACTAAAATACTATTTAATATCATATACATTCTGAATGTATGCTTCAATGCTGAAAACACAATACTGAGAATTTCTGCTACAATGATACACCATTAGGACACTTTGATTCTACTTTGGAAGGAATATATATTGCCTATATGTGAATAGTATTTATGGTCTATGTCAGCAACTTTATAAATATGACTTTCTTAATCCTTCAGATAAACCAATGTAATTAGATAATAAATGACTATCATTATTCAAAGTTAACTCTTCATCCTGTCCCTTATTCTAATCTTCATGTACCCTTCAGCACATCTTTCCACCAATTACATTTTTATGCCACTTTAAAGCTTCTCTTTAATCTTAAACTATTTTTATTATCTTCTGTATGTTAGGCACTGGGTTAGGTTCTGGGAAAAAGCACTTTGATACAGCACACATGTCTTTAAGTAGTTTATAGTCTAGTGTGGAATGATGAAAAGCAAATAGACATTGCAAGACTGGGACCAGTACTTTGAGAGTTTATGACATTAAAAAAAGAGATGAGCAAGAACACTAATTCTTCTCTCAATGTCAAAAGTGTGGGGAGCAACTGAGACTAGACTAAATTACTGGAACTAGGACTAATTCTATGCATCTGATCTCGCACAATATGGCGCTGGGTAGGAGTAAACAACTTCTACGCAGCTGCCTCGCCAATTTGACTGATAAGCTGCAGGAGCTGATCCTGCTCCTGATTGGAGGAGAGCAGCGTGCTCAGCGTGTGGGTAGCAGAGCATGGATTGGTGGAAGAGGACTAAAGGAAGAGAGAGACACTATGCACCAAGGAACATCTGAGGAACATCTGAGCAGCCCCCGAGAGAGCAGGCCGGTGAAGTGCTGCTCCTCCGCGGAGGCGGGGGGGGGCGGGGCGGCAGCTAACCCAGGACGGCGTCGTTCCTCCGTGAGTGAGGCAGCTAACCCGGGAAGAGCCGGCAAAAAGAACAGCGCAGGGTCTAGTGTCGTTCCTCCGCGAATGGGGGAGCAACAAAAAGGATGTTTAAGTCTCCCCTAAGATACTAAGTAACTACCACTCAAGTCTACTATTGTTTACCTTTGTCTACTAAACTTTTCTGTTGGATCCTTGATTGCATTGGGCTGAATGTTTATGTCCTCTTCAAATTCACATGTTAAAACCAAACCTCCAAGGTAGTGGTATTGAGGAGGGTGCGGGTCCTTGGGAGATGATTAGGAAATGAATGTAGAACCCTCAATCATGACATTAGAGGCCTTTTAGAGATACCTCAGACAGTTTGCTAATCCCATTCCATCTTGGGAGGACAATGAGAAGTTGCCATCTAAGAAATGGAAAGGAGGCTCTCACCAGACACCAATCTGCCTGTTTCTTGGTTGTGCAATTCCCTCCCTTCAGAACTGTTAATACTTTTCTGTTGTTTGTAAGCTACCTAGTTTATGGTATTTTGTTAGAGCAGACCAAGCTAAGACACTGTCCAATTTATGCTCTCTATATTCTTGGCTTCTGTACTTAACCATCCTACTGCACCTGAAATTTGTCATTGAGGGTTATGTTCTAAAGGCCAAATCCAGGATCTTTTTCACAATTTTGTTTATCTGTAACTTAATCATTGCTGACAACCTGAAGTTTATTGGCTGGATTGTTGAGCAACAGCCTGGTGTGTCTTACATTTATCTTTGTCCCTATTCATTCACAAGATATTCATCATCATCTCTAGCCTCATCTCCTCCCCCTCCCAAGCGCCATCTTCCGTTTTCAGTTGAGGTCTTCTCCCTAGATATTCTGTCAAACCTTAAACCATGGGCACAGATTAAACCTCATTATTTTTTGGCTATTAAATTAACTTCAAAGAGCAGATCTTTGATATATATTATTTTTCTTAAAAAAATGCTTAGTTGCTGCTCATTCATTGCCTACTAAATTATATACACAATATCCAGAGTGTTATTCAATGCCCTACATGATGTACCGTCTAATTATATTTATAATCATTTTTTATACTACTTTTCGATCTTTACCTCCTTCTGAATGACATGTTAAGAGATTGCTACGAATTAAATGAACCTCTGTTACTGCTGCCATTCCTTTGCTCATTCTTATTTCTTGGGCTGGAATTTTATCTACTTCCACATCCTCTGTGAAAATGAGATTACTCTTTCAAGACTCCCTCAATAGTTGCCTGTCCCATGAGTTTGCCTAGTCTCCCTTTTGCTTCCCACAAAGATATCATCTTTCCTTTTCAGAATTCTATAGAATATTCATTTTTCCCATCACCTTCCTGTATTATATGTGTCTACAATATACTTTTCAAATATGATATATGACAGTACTTTTACAAGTTCATGAGAAATGGAATAAAAAGATAGTTTATGAGCTGCCATTGTGGTGTATCAAGTTAAGCCACTACCTGTAATACCAGCATCACATGAGCTGTATGAGCACCGGTTTGAATCCCAGCTGCTCTACTTCCAGTGAAGCTGTGTGCTAATGCAATTGGCAAAGCAGTGGAAGATGGTCCAAGTACTTGGGCCCCTGCCACCCACATGGGAGACCTGGATGAAACTCCTGGCACCTGGTTTTAGCCTAATCCAGACCTGGCCATTGCAGCCATTTGGTAAATAAACCACTGAATGGAAGATTTCTCTTTTTATGACTCTCTCCATATCTCTGTAACTCTGCCTTTCAAACAAATAAATCTTTTAAAGAAAGTTTATCTTAGTTCAAAAAATGGAATATGTGCATATGTAGAGTCTTCAAATATTTGGTAATAAATGAGAATCCTAAAAAATTATACATGATTTTACTGCAAACATTTTATTGTACTCTTGTATTTTGAGAGTTGTCTGTAACACATTGCTTTATATGTATACCTTCAAAAATATTTACAGAGTTACACTTACCTCCTCAAACCATCTTCTTATGTTTTCATTTTTTAAAAGATAAATTGATAACCCATTGGCCAAATTAATAAAAAAGAGTATATCCAAATTAATAAAATTAGAGATGAAAAAGGAGATATTATTATGATTACTATAGAAATAAAAAGAATCATCAAGAATTACTACAAGCAGTTATGTGCCAACAAATTGGAAAATCTAGAAGAAATGGATAAATTCTGGACATATACAATCTACCAAAATTGAGCCACGAAGACAGAAAACCTAAACAGACCAATTCTCATGACACAGATTGAATCAGTAATAAAGATCCTCCAAACAAACAAAAGCCAGGACCGGATGGCTTCACTGCTGAATTCTACCAGACTCTTAAAGAAGAACTAATTCCAGTTGTTCTCAAACTATTTAAAGGAATTGAAAGGAAGGGAAGCCTTCCAAACTCCTTCCATGAGGCCAGCATTACCTTAATTCAAAAACCAGAAAAATAAACAACATAGAAAGAGAACTATTGACCAATATCCTTGATGAACATAGATGCAAAAATCCTCAGCAAATCCAACAATACAACAGAAAGATAGTTCACCTGAACAAGTGGGATTTATTTGTGGCATTCAGGGATGATTCAACATATGCAAATCAGTAAATGTGATATATCACACTAGCAAATTGAAGAATAAAAACTGTATGATTATTTCAATATATGCAGAGAAAGGATTTGATAAAATTCAACATTTCATGATAAAAAACCTCAAGAAAATGAGGAATAGAAAGAATGTTCTTCAACACAATAAGCCAATATTTGAGACCCATAGCCAACATCATACTGAATGGGGAAAAGATGGAAGCATTTCTATTAAGATACAGAACCAGACAATGATGCCCACTCTCACTATTGCTATTCAATATAGTTCTGGAAGTTTTATCCAGAGTAATTAGGCAAGAAAAAAAATCAAAGGAATACAGATTGGAAAAGGAGAAAGTCAAATTATCCCTGTTTGCAGGTGATGTGATCCTATATAAAATGTGAACCAAAATAAATAAATGTATATAAATAAGCCTATAAAAAGGTGAACTAAGAGTCTATTGGAACTCATAAGAGACTTCAGTAAGTTTCAGTTTGTAAAATCAATACACAGAAATAAATAGCCTTTTATTGACAAATAAAACCATGACTGAGAAAGATTTTGTAAAATCAGTCCCATTTACAATAGCTACAAAAAATTTAAATACATTGGAATAAATTTAACCAAGGAGGTGAAAGATCTCTACAATGAAACTTATAGAGAACATTAAAGAAAAAAACAGAAGAAAACACAAAGATATGGGAAAATATTTCATGTTTGTGAATTAAAAGAATTAATATCAAAATTTGAATAGTACTGAAAGCAAATTATAGAGTCAATGCAATCCAAATCAAAATACCAAGGTCATTCTTCTCATATCTAGAGAAAAACGATGCTAAAATTCATATGGAAACAAAAGAGACCTTAAAGAGCTATAACAATCTTAATAAGCAAAAACAAAGACCGAGGCATCAAACCATCAGATTTCAAGAAATACTACTGGGCAGTTATAATCAAGACAGGCTGTTACCAACACAAAAATTGATATGCAGACCAACGGAACAGAAGAGAAACCCCAGAAATCGGTCCACGCCTCTACAACCAACTAATCTTTGACAAAGGAGCTAAAATCAATCCCTGGAGAAAGGACGGCCTCTTCAACAAGTGGTGCTCTTCAACAAATGGATCCTCTGCATGCAGAAATATGAAGTGTCCCCTACTTTACTCCTTATAAAAAATCAATTCAAATGGATCAAGTATCTTAATCTACAACCTGATACCATCAAATTATTATAGGAAATCATCTGGGAAACTCTGCAAGACATTGGTATAGACAAAAACTTATTATAAAAGACCCCAGAAGCACAGGCAATGAAAGTAAAAATTATCAAATGAGATTACATCATTCTAAGAAGCTTCTGCACTGCAAAGGAAAAACTCAGCAAAGTGAAGAGGCAGTTGATGGAATGGGAGAAAATATTTGCAATAAAGGATTAATATTTATGACCACTAAGGAGCTCAGGAAACTCAACAAGAACACAACAATGGGAAAAGGACATTTTCTTTATCCAGCCATCAGTTGATGGACATCTGGGTTGATTCCATATCTTAGCTATTGTGAATTGAATTAAAATAAACTTGGAAATAAAGAGCACTCTTTTGTATGCTGATTTATTTTCCCTTGGGTAAATTTCCAGGAGTGGGATGATTGGGTCATATGGTAGTTCTATTTTCAGATTTCTGAGGAATTTCCATAGTGTCTTCCAGAATGGCTGTAATAGTTTACATTCCCACCAACAGGGTATTCAGTGCTTTTTCCCCCACATCTTCACCAGCATTTATGGCTTTTAATTTCTGTTTGAGAGCTGTTCCAACTGGCATGATTTGTGGTTTCTGGTAATCGTGCTTTTGATTTACATTTTGCTGATGACTACTGTTCCTGAGTATTTTTTCATGTGTCTATTGGCCATTTTTATTTCAGCCTTTGAGAAACGCCTGTTCTTTGCCTGTTTCTTAGCTGCATTCATTTTTTTATTGTTTTTAAGTTTCCTGAGCTCATTATAGATTATGGATATTAATCCTTTATCAGATGCATAGTTTGAAAATATTTTCTTCCCCATTCTGTTGGTCTGATCTTGTTGAGTATTTCTTTTTCAGTGAAGTATCTTCTTAGCTTAATGTAATCTCATTTGTCCATTTTTGTGTTTTTATTTCCTATGCTTCTGGGGTCTTTCACAAGAAGTTTTTGCCTATACCAATGTCTTGCAGAGTTTCCCTGATGCTCTCCTCTAGTAATTTGATGGTATCAGGTCATAGATTTAGATCTTGATTCATTTTGAGTTGATTTTGTGTAGGAGTAAGCTAGGGGTCTTGTTTCATACTTCTTATTGCAGAGATTCAATTTTCCCAGCACCTTTTGTTGAAGAGACTGTCCTTTCTCCAGGGATTGATGTTAGTTCCTTTGTCAAAGATAAGTTGGTTTTAAATGCTTGGATTTATTTCTGGGCTGTTGCAGTCTGCTCTCACCTCATTCCCAGAAGCTGTTGTCTCCTCCAGCCCCTTGCTGCTGGATGTTCATCCCTTTACTTCTGAACCATCTCCCATAGTCTCCTATTTTTGCATTTGTTTCTTACCCTCATTCTAGTATTGCAGCCCAGATCCAAGTATTATAATGATTTTGAGTGTCACTGTCTAGGAGTTGCAATGAAGATCCATTTATTGACCATACAGAATTGTTTGCTTGAATTTGATGAGACTCTGCTGTTCCCCTCCAACTTCCTTTGCTCCAGTTTGTTATAATGCTAGATCTTCTTTAAGAACACTTTGCGGGGGTTGCAACTCCCTATCCTGACTTCAGATAATAATTCTGATTGTCTCACCAAGGGAATGTTTTCTCCATGTTACCCTGTAAGAGTAAAGGCACTCAAGGCCATTAGTGTCTGCTTTTGAGCAAACAGGAGAGCGAGCCTGTCGCTCTATCTGCACATATTGTGTTAAATTTTTGTTCTTTTCTAGTCTACAGAAATGTTAATTGCCGGAGACCAGCTCCAGCCAGTTCAGGGGCCCCAAGGTGTGAGAGGTGTCGGCGCTCGAAGAAATGAGAGACACTCACAGCAAGGCTGACGGCATGGCTCTGGCTTTTGAGCACCAGATTTTATTTTTATATTATAAGCCACACAATGATTTTTTCTTCTTACAATGAAAAGCCTGTTGTCCATTTTTCCTAATTACAATTTTTTTGATTTTCAAGGGCATGCTCAGAAGAGCATGGGTTACAATCACAGACAGGTGCAAGATAACAGGCTGCCCACACAAGCCAAGGCCTCCAGTGCTGCTGAACTTTGCAGAAATTGGCTACACAGGCTAGAATAGTACCTTCCGAATCTAATCTTTACTAGAAGCCCCAAGTTCAAAGCAGACCCTTTTTAAAATGTATCCCCTCTTTACAGTTTTTTCTGTAATTCTTTAATTTCTTTATTGCACTTATTTAAAGGTTTACTTAGATCTATCTTACAGTTTTGACATCCTAACCAATGCAGTATTTGTAGAATATAGTGAATTAAAGCTTTATTAACATCTATCTTTATTCTAGTGGGAAGTATATACCAGAGAGCCTGTTGCCTTTTAATTCTTTTCTACAAACAGCTCAACCTTGCATAAGGCATTAACCCTTTCTTCTACACTAACATTCTGCTTGATTAAAATTCTACAAGGCAATGGACATTTTGGAGGTTATGAGACTAAGTGTTCTTCTATAAAATTAGGAATACAGCAATCATTAGCAGGACCACCAGGAAGCTCCAGCTTGTAGTTCCCATCAAACCTAAAACCACCAAGAAGACCGCAGCTGTCCTTCTCATGCCTTGCTGAGACAGACCTTCTGCTGTGACCTTGTCAGCCAGCTGAAGTTGCCTTGGCCTCGTCAGTTAGTATTTTTGGGAACTCCCCTCTGTCTTTGAGTTTGGATAATACCTTTCTCATTCAACATGTCTGATAACTTCCAGAATGCATGAATTGGTTAACTTAAAATGAGAATGAAATCAAGGCCACAGATATCTAGTTGTACTGGCAATCACCTAGAAAGAAAACAGTGAAAAAACTGCTATCCTACAGGAGACATTCTTTAGCTCATGTACATTCAGATGTACCTATCATTGTAAACCTCCAGCCAGCACCAAAGTCAACTGGCCCTTATTTATTCCTATACATTCTGGCTTCTTCTTTGGAGCCCTCTCTTTGAGTTTTCATGGAATATCTTTGTGAACTAATATAATTCTATAAAAGCATGTGGGAGGGGAAGGATTGTAGACTGAGAGCACAGTGTGATTTATCTCAATGTTACAATGCGTAGATGCTCTCAGTCTTACCAGAGACCGATGTTTATAATTCAGTCTCCATCACAGTAACAATTTGTTCTATATACTTTACGTTAAAAATCTCTGGCTTTCTCCTTTTCTTTAAAGTAAAATTTCTCCAGTTTTCCAGAAAATATTGAGAAAAAATATACTCATTTCTGTTTCTTCACTGTCTACAATTTTACATATAGTTGATTTTACTATTTATTGAAAAAAAACTTACAAAAGTTTGAGTCCTTTTTTTCTAAATGCAAAAATACAATTTATTTATTTATTTTTTTGACAGGCAGAGTGGATAGTGAGAGAGAGAGACAGAGAGAAAGGTCTTCCTTTTGCCGTTGGTTCACCCTCCAATGGCCGCCGTGGTTGGTGCGCTGCGGCCAGTGCACCGCGCTGATCCAAAGGCAGGAGCCAGGTGCTTCTCCTGGTCTCCCATGGGGTGCAGGGCCCAAGCACCTGGGCCATCCTCCACTGCACTCCCTGGCCACAGCAGAGAGCTGGCCTAGAAGAGGGGCAACTGGGACAGAATCCGGCGCCCCGACTGGGACTAGAACCTGGTGTGCTGGCGCGCAAGGCGGAGGATTAGCCTAGTGAGCCGCGGCGCCGGCCAAAAATACATTTTCATTTTCAAAACACCAAACATTCCATGAAAAAGATTAGGTAGTAATAATGGTCACCTTTGTCCCATATCTTATTGGAATGAACTATAGGTCAGGACACTGTGCAGAATTATATATTCTCTATAATAGACCAAAAGATGACTGGTTTTTGGTATCAAATGCTGTAGTCTTATTTCTAGAATACTCTTTGCTTCTGTATTATTCCTTATATGTATATATTTTTTTCTGTAGTGATAGCTTAATTTTATAGCTTTTTTTTTGGGAAATTCAATGATTTTAAACTTTTCTCCCTACCTCGAGTTTGTCTCATGGCTCTTAGCCTTTGTGGGGGTCCTGGACCTTCCTAAGGATATAATGAGAACTGTGGAACTCCTCCTGGAAAACATGCTTAAGCACATACAGTCCACATTTTTTATTATAAACACTTTTATTTAGTAAATATAATTTTCCAAAGTACAGTTTATGGATTACAATGGTTTTTCCCCCCATAACTTCCCTCCCACCTGCAATCCTGCCATCTCCCACTCCCTTTTCCATTCCATTCACATCAAGATTCATTTTCAATTATCTTTATATACAGAAGATCAATTTAGTATATATTAAGTAAAGATTTCATCAGTTTGCACCCACACAGAAACACAAAGTGTAAAATACTGTTTCAGTACTAGTTATAGCATTACTTCACATTGGACAACACATTACGGACAGAGATCCCACATGAGGAGTATGTACACAGTGACTCCTGTTGTTGACTTAACAATTTGACACTCTTGTTTATGGTGTCAGTAATCTCCCTAGGCTCTAGTCATGAGTTTCCAAGGCTATGGAAGCCTTTTGAGTTCACCAACTCTGATCTTATTTAGACAAGGTCATAGTCAAAGTGGAAGTTCTCTCCTCCCTTCAGAGAAAGGTACCTCCTTCTTTGATGACCCGTTCTTTCCACTGGGATCTCACTCGTGGAGATCTTTCATTTAGGTTTTTTAGGTTTTTTTTTTTTTTTTTTTTTTTTTTTTTTTTTTTTTTTTTTTTTTGCCAGAGTGTCTTGGCTTTCCATGCTTAAAATACTCTGATGGGCTCTTCAGCCATATCCGAATGCCTTAAGGGCTGATTCTGAGGCCAGAGTGTACAGTCCACATTTTATATAAAGTTCAGTACTACTCACAAGTTCCTAGAGCTGGCATGTGAACTCCTAAAAGTACCCCCCCTTAAATTTATGAGGTCTACCTCACTCATGTGTTCATCAGATGCTTTTTATTATATGCTAATTTTGTTGCACCTTTGCTACACTCTGCAAATACAAAGTTAAATTGGAAATTAGCATTACTTTTTTTTTTTTTTTTTTTTTTGACAGGCAGAGTGGACAGTGAGAGAGAGAGACAGAGAGAGAAAGGTCTTCCTTTTGCCGCTGGTTCACCCTCCAATGGCCGCCGCTGCAGCCGGCGCACCACGCTGATCCTGGCAGGAGCCAGGAGCCAGGTGCTTTTCCTGGTCTCCCATGGGGTGCAGGGCCCAAGCACCTGGGCCATCCTCCACTGCACTCCCTGGCCATAGCAGAGAGCTGGCCTGGAAGAGGGGCAACCGGGACAGAATCCGGCGCCCCAACCGGGACTAGAACCCGGTGTGCCGGCGCCGCAAGGTGGAGGATTAGCCTATTGAGCCACGGCGCCGGCTGGAAATTAGCATTACTTTTAAAGAACTGTGTGGGCCAGCCACACCAGTCGAACAGAACCTGAAGGAGGGAGTGTGAATGAAAAGAGGGACAAGGGCTCAGAGAATGGAGCCAAGGCAACAGGCTGCTCAAGCCTTGTTTACTCCAGCATCTCAGTGATATTTTATAGATAACCAGCTGCAGCTCAAGGCAACACAGAAGTTAACAACACATGTAAGCAACTTAATGGGCTTTTTTTGCAACGGTCATAACATAGTTAATTTTAACAGAGTTCATCCTCCTTCAACATGGGAGTACATGACTTTCTCATCCCAGGAATTCCACAAGCCAAGACTGACCTTTACTTGTCTATGACTTGTTTATGGGCTGCCTATAAAGAACTCAGTCTAGCCTAGAGTGAAGAAACCTGTCCCACATATACAATTCAATGTTAAAGGTGTTTGTGGATGCAGAAGAACCCAAAACAGAAAATTTTCATCCTGTTAGAGAAGTATTAAGTGACTATTTTAAGAAACAGGTTAAGTTGTCATTGGGTTAAGTAGCTGCTTTTGACCATTTTGACATGCCTGGGATTGAGTCTCACCTCCACTTCCAAACAAGCTTCTTGCTAATGTACAGTTTTGGGAGGCAGGTTGATGATGGCTGATAATGGCTCAGGTTGTTGGGTTCCTGCCACCCACATAGGAGATTAAGATGGAGTTCCTCAGGCCATCAAGGAGGGAGGCACCTTTCTCTGAAGGGAGGAAGGAACCTCCACTGTGATACAGCCTTAACTAAACAAGTTCAGAGTTGGTGAACTCAAGGGGCTTCCATAGCCTAGACAGCTCATGGCAAGAGCCTCGGGTGATTGCTGACGCCATAAATAAGAGTGCCAATTGTTAAATCTACAACAGGAGTCACTGGGTACAGCCTCCCCATGTAGGATCTCTGTTCTTAATGTGTTTTACTATGAAACTTAAAAACAACACTACTAGTCAAACAATACCCTATACCTTGTGTGGTTGTGTGAGTGCAGCCTGTTGAAATCCTTGCTTAGTGTATACTAAGTTGATCTTCTGTATATGAAGGTAATTGAAAATGAAACTCGATGAAGGGCGGGATGGGAGAGGGATTGGGAGACGGGAGGGCCGCGGGAGGGAGGGAGGTTGGAAGGGGGAAGCCACAACAATACAAAAGTTGCACTTTGTAAATTCACATTTATTAAATAATAAAAAGAAAAAAAAAAGATGGGGCCGGTGCTGTGGCTCACTTGGTTAATCCTCCGCCTGTGGCGATGGCATCCCATATGGGCGCCGGGTTCTAGTCCCGGTTGCTCCTCTTCCAGTCCAGCTCTCTGCTGTGGCCCGGGAAGGCAGTGGAAGATGGCCCATGTGCTTGGGTACCTGCACCCGCATGGGAGACCAGGAAGAAGCACCTGGCTCCTGGCTTCAGATCAACGCAGCTCCGTCTGTAGCAGCCATTTGGGGAGTGACCCAACAGAAGGAAGACCTTTTTCTCTGTCTCTTTCTCTCACTGACTAACTCTATTTGTCAAATAAATAAAAAAAAAAGATGAAGTTCCTGGCTGCTGGCTTTGGCTGTTGCAGGCATTTGAGGAGCAAAGCAATACTTGAAAGAACTTACTATTTCTCTCTCTGACTTTCAAGTAAGTAAACATAAAAATTTAAAAAGATTAATTCTACAAAAAACATGCCTTCATTATTTTATCATTACAGCTATAGTGGTGCTCCATTGATTTGTTCAAGTTCTCATCTTGAAATTTAAGACATTTATTAACCAGATTCCAGTTTAGTTTTTTCTGCCAGTTATCCTCAAGTCACAGGTGGTAAACTATGTAAAATCTATGGATTTCAGTTTTCTCATCTATAACATAACAAGAAAAAATAATAATAAGAATCAACTTATGGAATAATGGAAACTACCAATCTTAATAGCCTCTCTACCTAAATGTGCTGAAGTTTTACATTTATTATCTCTAATGTATCAGTATGGCAAAGGATGAGGACTTTGGAGTCAGCAGAGTCTCTCATCCATTTTGGCTTTGTCAATTTTTGTCCCTTTGATATGGGGCAAGCAATTTGACATGCTTATTAATTTTCTCATCTACACAAAGGGAATGATAATATGAACCCCCAATGTAGGTATAAAGGTTAAGTAAGTCAGTGTAAACAATCTGAGCATGGCACCTAGAGAATCCTAGATATTATTGTTGGTGGAAAATGTAAAGACTTTTTGATATATGTAATTATCAACATTTACTGGTAAGGAAACTGAGACCCAGTTAGTTGATTGAAACATTGAAACACATGCAGTTAGGATTCAGTTCTGCCTGATTCCAAAGCCCATGGTTGATTCAAGGCTTCAAAATAGTCGTTATAGAGATAAAGAGAGAACAAGTCAGAAGAGAGTCCTTGGCATATAGCTATTAGTTGTCTTCTCTATTCAGGCATCATCTTCCTGTTTGAATTTTCAACTTCAGTTGTTCTTATCTATTACTGACCTAGATCAACCCCACCTCCATGCTTTTGTCCATGCTGTGTCCCACCCCTGCTGTCTGGGTTCAATTCCTATTCCCTCTAGAAGGCCCTGGGAAGACCTTTTGGAAGCTGCTGCGATCTCATCCTCCGGGAATCATCTTTTGTAGCCCTGAGGCTTCACAACACGTATTTTCTGTAGCACTTACTTGAAAATCATCCTACCAAGCTCTTTATTGTTACCTTTTAGGTTCATTTATTTTTATCACTTTACAGAGATCATAGCTTCTTGTAAGCAGCAACCATGGTCTGAACTCACAGCACCTACCTACAGAGTTCTCTGATATATACAAGCTTCAATGTGTGTCTCATTATTCATTGAGTTTTTTCTTTTCCATTTTGAAAGGTAATTTTAAAAGATTTCTTGCTTTACTGTGAAAGATCTCTGAAATCGTCATCTCAATCATAGGGAAAATACACTTCTATTTGTACACTGAGCTTCCTGAAAAACATATCTAACATGTAGAGTAATAAACATTTTTTTATTCTTGTAGCTGGAAGATGAATGAAAGGATAATAGTGTGATGGATTTGTAGAAAATCATGGCATCAAGGGAAATGTGATAAAAATACTAAAAAGTTTATCATTTTTTGATATCTTCTGTTTCTTTTTCCTATACTGGGAAAAATAATGATAGCATTTTAGGAGCCCATTCTTAGTTTCATTAATGTAATAGTAATATTCTTAACAGTGTGCTATGTAATTTAAATAAGTAACACATAAATAGAAAGCAACAGGTAAAATTATATTTTGAGAGTGTGTTATTCCTTATGCAGTTTCTTCATATTGACTTGTAATACCATTTTACATGATAAATGGAGAAATTAGATAAGAAATCAAGACGGTATTTTAATTAACTTATTAGTAGATTTTTTAAAAAAGTTTTTTGGGTGTTGTTCTTACAATATATGGTCAGCTTTCAACTTGTATTATCTTTTTCCCCTTTACTCAGATAATTTTCTGTCTATAAGGAAGACTTAAGAAAGACTTCAAACAGATGGGCACTGTCCCCTAGGCTCTGATATTGACAATTTGCCTGCATCTTGCCCTGTAGGAAAAGCTGTTATTGAGGTAACTAAGCATAAAGCATTATGGTCATGCCATGCTGATTTTGGGAATCAAAAAATAACATTTTTACTTCTGTCTGACAGAATACAACTTTCCTTAATAGTTATGCCCTTAACCTTAAGTGGAAGAAGATGGGACTAGATAAATCCAAATTTATGTGGTTATTAGAGCATGATCAAACATTGTCTCACAGGGCAGTTTGGCATGGTGCTTGTGAAATAATGCAATTGCTTTTGTTGTTTTTCCATGGCTGATTCTCAGTCCTAACCTTACTGGATCTCTCAGAATGTATGATACAGTTGCTCACACTCTTGGTCCTCTTCCTCACGTGGTTTCTAGACATCACACTCTGTAGCTTTTCATTCTACCATGCGGGCCAGTTCTTCTCAGTCTCACTAATGAAGCTCCATTGCGTCCCTGTCCTCTAGTTCCCGAGTATCTCAGTACATGCACTCCAATGGTGACTGCATCCATATTCTGTATACTAACTACATGTCAGCAGATCTAGGATTTGTCACCACAGACCAGAGCTGTAGCCTGAACTACAGATGGAAGTCCCCACTGCTAACTGTACTCTGCTACTTGTGGGCCTAGGAGACATATCAAACTGGACCTGCCAAAATTCCCCTTCCTAACCTGCTCTATTCAGAGTTTTCTGTATATCATTTGATGACACCTTTATCATTCCATGAAGTAAATCAAAATGGTGGATTCACCCTTTATTCCTCTTTTTTACTCAAATCTCACATAATTGGTTATGAAATTCTGTTGGGGTGTGTGCGTGTGTATGTGTGTGTGTATTTCAACATCTCTTTACTACCTCCATTCTATCACTTTGATGCAAATCATCAACTCTTGTCTGAATGATTGTAATGGTATTCTAAATTGTCTTGCTCCTTTTATGCTTGTCCCCCATATTCTGCCCTTGTCCCCCATATCTTGTCACCTTCAATGGTCTATTCCCAGCATAGAGGAGAGATTGATCTTTCTAAAAAGTGGGTCAGATCATGCTGCTCTTTGCTCAATACCCCGAGAATAGTTCCTCTTTCTACTCAGAGGCAGCCAAAATAATTCAGTGGCTTTTAGGCTCCATGTGATCTGGCCTCTGATTCAATCCTCAGCTACCCTTTTCCTTGCTTCTGTTACTAAATCTTTACTGGTTCCTGCTTTTTCTCAACACACAGAGATTTTCTAGCACTTTCCTCTGTCTACAAGACTCTTTTGAAGGTATCAGCTTTTCTAGCTCTCCAAACTCCTTGGACTCTTTTTTCAAATTATGTGCTCCCAGGGATGCTTCTGTTTCCTGAGCACCCTATCGACAGTAGCAATTCCCCCCTCTTCACTTGTCTATCCACTTGACTCTACAGGTTCCCCTTCTTTTCTTTTTTTAAAATTGCACTCATTACCTTCTAACACATAATATAATTTACTTATTTATCATGTTGATATTTATGTCTGTTTCCCAGTGTTGAATTGTAAGTTTCATGTCTGTGTGCACCTTTGTCTACTTTGTTCATTGATGTATCCTAAGATGCTAGAAGTTTCTTGTACATGGTAGATACCAATAAATATTTCAGTAATGAATAAATGTTTGAACCTGTAATGCAACAAAGTGACTGAACAGCTCTTTCACTGCTTGGCATTATGGACTTGTTCAGTATTGTAGAGATGAGTCATCATCATCTGATCACTATTGCTTTTTTTAAACAATAAAACAAACCAGAAAGGTATCAGGGCTACTCAGGATGTTAGTATATAGTGAAGACACCTTGGGCATTTAAGTCTACTTCTTTTTATCCCCCCTAAGGGGTTATATTTTGTTTCAATCCACTCTTTCAATTTCCTGGCCATTAAAGAGGAGATGGTTAGAAGAATGATAAGTTCATACTCTGTAGATTGAAGTTGTGTTCAAAACTAGGAGTTGTTATTGTAGAATAATTTTCTTTCCAAATATGCCTACACTATGATAAGACAAATAATTTCTGGGGGAAGAAAACAGGATAAGCATTAATTATTAATCTAGTTACCAATGTAGTAGACTCTTTTATCTGATTTGTGGATGTTGGGAAGGTGTTGTGACTCCTTCACATAGCACTTAAACTAATTTCTGAGGGGTGGAATGTAATTGATTGCCATGGAAGCAAGATAAGCTAGGAAAAGTCTAGGATAACAGTGTAACTCTCATGGGTATTGCAGCAAGTTGTATTTTTAGTAATTTTTTTTTGGTAATTGTAGTTCTGAAAAACATTTAGAATAAAGGAAGCATGTTTTATGCCTCATTTATTTCTAAATTTAACATTAAATAAAAGTAAACTTTCCTTGATATTTCTTTCTTTTATCATTTAAAGTCTGTTCTTGTGGTACTGAAACATAAACAAATAAGAATCTGTTATCCTTTTATTAAGAAATACTTTTACCTTTTGTTAAAGTTTCATTCAAATTGTGTTTAGCATGTGTTAGATGGTTTCCAGAACGACTACAAGAATTCCTCCATTTCTTGGATGTGCGTTCCACTTCTACCATCAAGGGGTGCTACATATCCTGCTGCAACCCTTTTTAAATCTGGGTTGGTACTGTGAATTGCATTGCCTAATAGTGTACAACAGACAAAATTATGATGTTGAGCCAGTTTTAGGCTTTGTTTTAAGAGGAATAGAAGCTATTCATTTTGATTTCTTGGAACCCAATTGCCATGATGTAGGGAAGTTATCTGTGAGAGAAAAGAATCCTGGGATCAGACCCCAGATGGTAAATTGCCATGTGGATAGAGATTCTAGCCAACAATCAATGCCAAGTTCTCAGGAATATGAGGGTGGCCTTCTTGGATCCATTTGGCTACCAAATAAATACAGCTGCATGAGTGAACCCAGTTATCACCATGGGGAGAGTGATCACCCATTCTATCCACTGAATTGTTTGAAATAATAAATTGCTGTTGTTTTAGGCCACTGCATTTTGGAGTAGCTTACTATATTGCAGCAGATAATGGATGCAGTGGACTTTTGGGGTCCAGAGGATTTTGTTTGAACTTTTATTTTTGTGTTTTGGTTATGGTTATATGGTGGATTATCACAATTTTAAAAAGCGATTTATTCTCCTTGGAATATACTCATTCATAGAGTTAATTGAAGATGCCAGGAAATGCTGATGAGTTGAAAATTGGTTAAGCTTTTTAGGTGGGACAGATTTGTGAAGACATAGGTTCCCATCTCTTTTGTTACAGCTCTATATGGCTTCATCTCGCAAGAAGACTTAGAGAGAGCTATGTTCATTGGTAGAAGGATAAAGAAGACTAGGTATTCAATTCTTTTCTTAGGGAAGGGATAGGTATAATTTACTGCTATATCAAGACATTAAAACAACAAAGACTTTTGGTAAAATGAAATCTAGAGATAGCATTACCTTATTTGCTGTGTGTCAGTGATAGATGTATAGAGAGCAAGCATTCACTTGGCAGGTTTTATTATACATTATGAATGATTTTTTCCCCCTGAAAGAAATAGTGGTGTAGTTGAAATGACTGGGTGTGTATTTCTGAGCTATTTTCAAGAATTCTTACCTTTTTATAGACTTATTTCAATGCTGCATTTGAAACCAGATGGTTTACTCTTGAACTGCAAGAGTGAATATATTAACCTTTAATGTAAATGTACTCATTCATTGAGTAGTTGGTTACTTGTGTATTTTTCTGCATGACCTTGATGATAAAGAACCAGATTTTGATTCTTATTTCCTTAATGCTACAAGGACTTTTTGTTGATCGTTACCAGCCCATCTGATTTGAATGCTTTAAAATGTAAAAGTGAGAAACAAATTGGTATTGCTAAGGTACTCTGGATGATAGGGTTGCTAGCACTCTGTAATCTCATGTTGTACAAAAGCAATTTGAGTTATTTTCTATGTGGGTTGACAAGTGAGTTTTATGGGCTAGAGTTGGTAAAACAAAGACTTATTCAAGCTGTGAAATGCATTCAAGAGTAAACAGCAATAAATGACAAGAGACCTGTTTTGTCAGATATGTTTCTGACTGTTGTGCAGGCTTCTGATTATGGGGAAAAATGGGCTGTTGAAATTCTTGGAATTACAGGTCTCTCATCACGGGGATAGGTTGGTTTCGTTGAGAAATAGAGAACAGATGGAAAGCTGTATCTTGAACTGGTGCTATTAGTCAGTTTCTCTTTATCTTTAAAACATCATATGTTCTTAATGGTTTTTAAAGGTCAGGGTTTTTTTTTCTGGTTTATAGAATACTTTTAAACTGTCATAACTACTATTTTCTAGTGCTGGACCCTTCTAAAAACTATATTTAAACACCCTTTGGCCTAGAAAACCTCAGAAATTTGTTTTTGCATTGTGTTAAGCTATTTAGCCCTATAGGGAAATGAACTTGATGGAGTTCACTGAAGTTTAATTAAGTTGTGAATAAATTCCACCAATTATCAAAAAATTTATCTGTTGTTATTTCCTAAATAGTCTCAAGGATAGCAAAATGAGACAGAATTATTCACTTCTAGTAGGTTATTACTATAGAGGCAAAGGAATAAATATGCTGTGTTAACAATGCTTCATAGGGCATGCTTTAGTGTTGGTTGTCAAATGTATAAAGATAGAAGGTGAATGTGGAAGTAGGAAGGAAAAGTATCTTCACAATTTGACATATTTTTAAAAAAGAAAATAGCGCTGGCGCCGCGGCTCACTAGGCTAATCCTCCACCTTGCGGCGCCGGCACACTGGGTTCTAGCCCGGTCGGGACGCCAGATTCTGTCCCGGTTGCCCCTCTTCCAGGCCAGCTTTCTGCTGTGGCCAGGGAGTGCAGTGGAGGATGGCCCAAGTACTTGGGCCCTGCACCCCATGGGAGACCAGGAAAAGCACCTGGCTCCTGGCTCCTGCCATCGGATCAGCGCGGTGCACTGGCCGCAGCATGCCAGCTGTGGCGGCCATTGGAGGGTGAACCAACGGCAAAAGGAAGACCTTTCTCTCTGTCTCTCTCTCTCACTGTCCACTCTGCCTGTCAAAAAAAAAAAAAAAAAAAAAAAAGGAAAATAGCTATAATTCCAATCATGTAAATCCAGTGGGTTCTTTCTCATTACCACATTCATACCCTGTTTACATAAAGAACTCAAGGACATTTACTTCAACTAAAATTTTTCTAAAAGACAAAAAAAAGGAACATTAAAAATTATATTCTTTCTAAAATGGTATTGTGATTTTAACCTCTGCAGTTTTCCATGGCATAGTTGTCACATTATAGGGACAGAGTTGAGATGCTCTGACAACTTAATTGATTTGTATTTAATGTCCTTTGGCTTATGTGTTTAGGCTAAAAATAACTGCTTGAGGTGATCTCATTTTGACTGTGTAAGAATTTAAGTAAATCACATGCGTGGGTCTTCATCCTCATTTAGACATCAAAAAGTTTCAGTTGGTGATTACAGAATTTGATTCTAATATTATTTGTTATTATTTCATTGCCTGTCAGAAATCAGATTTAGTGGTTTAAGGGAAAAACATCAATAAATGTTGTTTGCTTTCTTGATTTGATTTCATCTATCAACAAGAAATATTGATGTTTGTGGACAGAAACTGCTTAGATTTTTTTTTTTCCTGAGGAAATGAGTATGAGGTGGCATTCATTACTCTAATGGATAAATGCCCTAGTGCCTGTTAGTATTATTCATTATTTGTTTATTCTGTATTTTTTATGTTCTCATTTTTTTATTTATGTAAGGTACACAATTTTCATGTATTTCATATATACAGATTTAGGCACATACTGATACTTCTCACTCCCCGCCATGCTCCCACCCTCCCTCCTACTTCCTCTCTTATTCTGACTTTTAACTTTTTATAGTTATATTCTTCCAGTTTATTTTATAATCATGCTTAACCGTCTGCTAAGTAAAGAACTCAAAAATAATAATAAGAAAAAAACATTGTTCCTCAATAGTAGAGACAAAGGCTGTAAACAATCATCAATTCTCAAAATGTCAATTTTGTTCATATATATAACATAATTTGTACTCTGTTAGTTACCACAAAGTAAACTTTATTTCTTTCAATTGATATCTGAGACAGCAATCAGCATGTTATTACACTATCTGAATGAGATAAAATTTACTGTTTCATTTTTTTTTTAAAATAGTGTAAGGCAGGCTTTTTCTTAGTGGTTTGGACTTTGGTTAAACCATGTGCACCACACACTGGAGTGCATGGGTTTGAGTCCTGGCTCTGATTCCCAATTGCAGCTTCCTATAACTGCAGATTCTGAAGGCAGTAGTGATGGCTCAGCTAGTGTGTGTCCCTGGAACTCACGTAGGACACCTGGACTGTTGTTGGCTCTTGGCTTCAATCAGGCTCTTGCCAGCATTCATGGAGTGAGTAAGCAGATGGGAGCTCTGTTTATCTGTCTCTCTTTCTATCTCTTTGCTTTTCAAATAAAAGAAAAAGAAAAGAATTAAACAGCAATAAGACTCTGAATTATTTATTTAAAATGTTAGGTAAGTTTTCGTAAAAACAATTATTTATTTATTTATTTATTTATTTAAAACTCACAGTTACAGAAAGAGATACAGAGAGTTTACTCCCCAGAAGGATGCAATGGCCAGGGCTGGGTTAGGCTAAAACCAGGAGCTTCATGCAGGGGCCCAAACACTCCCTCTACTTTTCCCAGGCCATTAGCATGGAGCTGGATCAGAAGTGGAGCAGACGGGACATGAACCAGCACTCATATGGGATGCTGGCATCACAGACAACAGCCTTATCCCCTAAAGCTTCAGTGCCAGCCCTATAAAAACCAATTTAACATGTATAATATACCAACATTTTTCTTCCTGTATATGAGTTAATTGGGATAATTCAAAAGGTACTTGATTCATTAACTTTTCTTTACTGTTTAATCTAGCAATAATGAATTGTTTAATGATGACTTTTGAAATCATTAGAGTTTTCAGAGTTTAGGTTAGCTATACATTTTGGGAGACTTGGAATTTTTTATTTCTATTTACTCAGATTATAGGTAGGCATAATATTATTCCTATGTGGTTATGGATATATTGATACATTATAATACATTATAAAACTAAGATAAAAAATCAATAATGTGTGTATTTTGAATGGAAGATTTGATGAAAGAGAAAAATCTATGTGTAATGAGAGAATAAAGGATAATGTAGAAAAAAATCTAAGAAATTTGAAAGAAGTTTATGAGAAAAACTGAGTACTTGAACAATGAAATCATAGTTTTTATTCTTGGATAAGACAACTCCACATTGTAGAGATGTCAATTCTATTCGTGTTATCATAGCAATTCCACATGATCCCAGTAACAATGGCAACAGTTTTTTTCTTTTCTTTTTGTTTTATGGAGTTAGACAAGTAGATAACAAAGTTGCTGTAGAAAAATGCTCAAAAAGAACTAGGAAAAACTCATAAAAGAATAGCAATGAAGAGGGGTATTAAAATATACTATGAAGTCTCCATAATTAAACCTGTTTAGAACTACTGCATGAATAGTCTAACAAAACAGAATGAAAGTCTCAGAAAATAGACTCCACTGTGTGTTGAAATTTAGTATCTAATAAAAATGGTATCTAAATTCTCTGTGGAGGAACTGGCACTGAAGTGCACCAGCTGAGACTTCCGTTAGAAACACCTACATGCTAGAGTGTTCAAGTCCTGGGTACTCTGTTCTGATCCAGTATCTTGCAAATGTGCCTCGGAAGTCAGCAGAGAATAGCCCAAGTGCTTGGGCCCCTGCCACCTATATGGTAGACCAGGATGGAATTTTGGGCTCCTGGCCTTTCAAGTAAATAAATCTAAACAAATTCTTTATGAAATTAGAGACTATAAATAGTGCTGAGGGGTGTGCATTGCAGTATAATGTGTTAAAACTTTGCTTGGGATCCTGTGTGAGCACCTAGGGTAAAGTCCTGACTCCTCTGCTTTCGATTCAGCATCCTATTAACACTCCTGTGAGACAGTAGACCAGAATGAATTTTTAGCCCCTAGCTTTGGCCTGGCTGACCTCTGGCTGTTGTGGGCATTTGTGGAGTTTACCAGAGTATGGAAGATATCTCCCCCAACCCGAGGCTCTACAATATAGGCACCAGTTCTAGTCCTGGCTACTCCTCTTCCAATCCAGCTCTATGCTATGACCTGGGAAAGCCGTAGAAGATGGAACCCTGCACCCGTGTGTGAGACCTGGAGGAAGCTCCTAGCTCCTGGCTTCGGACTGGCGCAGTTCTGGCCCTTGGGACCAATTGGGAGTGAATCACTGGATGGAAGACCTCTCTCTCTCTCTGCCTCTCCTCTCTGTGTAACTCTGACTTTCAAATAAAAAATATTAAAAAAAATTAAAAAGAAATTTGAAAAGCACCAAATAAATGAACTATAAATGCCTCTCAAGCATCTTGAAAAAAATGGCAAATCAAACCCAAAACTAGTAGGAGAAAAGAAATATTTAAAATGAGAGAAGAAATCAACAAAATTGAATAAAAATACAAAAGATCAGCAAAACAAATATCTGTTTTTTGAAAAAATAAGCAAAATTGACAAATCATTGGTACAACTAAACAAGAAAAGGAGAGAGAAGACACAAATCAATAAAATTAGAGATGAAAAAGGAAATATAACAACAGACACCACAGAAATATTAAGAATCATTAGTAATTCATACAAAGAGCTGTATGCCAACAAACTGGGAGACATAGAAGAAATGGATAAATTCCTGGACACATACAACTTACCTAAATTGAGGCATGAAACATAGAAAACCTAAACAGACCCATAATGAAGACAGAAATTGAATCAGTAATAAAGACCCTCCCAACAAAGAAAATCCCAGGACCAGATGGATTCACTGCTGAATTCTACCAGACATTTAAATAACTAACTCCAATTCTTCTCAAACTATTCAGAACAATCAAAAAAGAGGGAATCCTCCCAAATTCTTTCTATGAAGCCAGCATCACCTTAATCCCTAAGCCGGAGAAAGATGCAGCATTGAAAGAGAATTATGGACCAATATCCCTGATGAACATAGACGCAAAAATCCTCAATAAAATTCTGGCTAATAGAATACAACAACACATCAGAAAGATCATCCACCCAGACCAAGTGGGATTTATCCCTGGTATGCAAGGATGGTTCAATGTTCGCAAAACAATCAATGTGATATACCACGTTAATAGACTGCAGAAGAAAAACCAAATGATTATCTCAATAGATGCAGAGAAAGCATTTGATAAAATACAACACCCTTTCATGATGAAAACTCTAAGCAAACTGGTTATGGAAGGAACATTCCTCAATATAATCAAAGCAATTTATAGAAAACCCACAGCCAACATCCTATTGAATGGGGAAAAGTTGGAAGCATTTCCACTGAGATCTGGTACCAGACAGGGATGCCCACTCTCACCACTGCTATTCAATATAGTTCTGGACTGTAGCCTGGCCTGATATCTTGAGTGTATGTCTGAGAGACCTTGGACTGACAGTGGAATTGTAATCTGTTAATAGATCCTGAAGCAGGGGACCCACCTACCTAGACTACTTGAATTTCTGGCCCACAGAAGTTGTGGCATATTAAATGTGTATTGTTTTAAGTTACTAAGTTTTGTAACAACAGGTTATGTGGTAACAGATTACTATTAGAAAAGTAAATATCATATGTAATAAAGAAATAAAATAAAAATATCTATTTTTATAAAAATAGACAAATTGGGGAGGATAAATTAGCAGGAAAAAAGTCAAAGTGTGATTAATTAAAAAATATGTGAAATGAATTCAAACCTGTGACCTGAGTACTCCTAGTATTCAAGTATATAAATGTATATTTTAGCATAACCATACCCTTATAAACTAATTGTATAGATTTGTATAATGGAAATGATCAATTCTAATTCATTATAAAAGTTAAAATATATACATGTGTCTAATGAGATTTTGGCTTCCAGTTCCATACAGAATTTTTTTCTGGAGATATCCTGAAACACCTGGACTTTGGTCACTGAAAAATACTTGAGTTAAAGAAGTCCCAGTATACATTCAGCTTTTGCTAAAACAATTTAATTTGATTGTTTTTAGACAACCATGTAGTTACCTCACAAATTGATTTTTCTTTTATTGAAGCCCCAAACAAGAATATACAAGGGGGCTTCCAAATATTTATGGAAAATGGAATTAAAATTCAATGTGACGTATCCAAAAACTTTTTGAAGCCCCCTTACATATAATTTACAAATTCTAAATGATTGTTTTAGTATTCCTTTCACAAACTCTTAGAACTTGCTTCAGCATTCCAGTTTTTTGCGGAAGTGTTAGTTAGTTGTGAAGACAGAAAAATAATGGGTCAATGAAGCTCTTTTGGAGGACCAAATTGCCTTTCCTTGTTAATCTTTGAGGGAATTTATAGTATGTTACATGAAAAGAAGAACTTCAATGTAAAATAACAATCTTTTAATTATTCTAACCATACTTCTTCATGTTATCACTGATTTCACTTTTTTTTAACTTTTATTTAATGAATATAAATTTCCAAAGTACGATTTATGGATTGCAATGGCTTCCCCACCATACCATCCCTCCCACCCACAACCCTCCCCTTTCCCACTCCCTCTCCCCTTCCATTCACATCAAGATTCATTTTCGATTATCTTAATATACAGAAGATCAGATTAGTATGCATTAAGTAAGGATTTCAACAGTTTGCTCCCACATAGAAACATAAAGTGAAAAATAATAGATGATTTTTTTTTAAATGATGATGAAATCAGATCAGACCTATTGTCATGTTTAATCCCAGTGAGAGTCAAGTTGGGAGTTGATAATTTCTTTTTTTTCTTTTTTCTTTTTTTTTTTTTTTTTACAGAGGATCAGTTTAGTATGCATTAAGTAAAGATTTCAACAGTTTGCACCCCCATAGAAACACAAAGTGAAATATATTGTTTGAGTACTCGTTATAGCATTAAATCTCAATGCACAGCACATTAAGGACAGAGATCTTACATGAAGAGTAAGTGCACAGTGACTCCTGTTGTTGACTTTACCAATTGACGCTCCTGTCTATGGCATCAGTAATCTCCCTATGCTCCAGTCATGAGTTTCCAAGGCTATGGAAGCCTTTTGAGTTCTCCAATTCTTATCTTGTTTAGACAAGGTCATAGTCAAAGTGGAGGTTCTCTCCGCCCTTCAGAGAAAGGTACCTCCTTCTTTGAAGACCTGTTCTTTCCACTGGGATCTCACTCACAGAGATCTTTTGTCAGAGTGTCTTGGCTTTCCATGCCTGATATACTCTCATGGGCTTTTCAGCCAGATCCGAATGCCTTTAGGGCTGATTCTGAGGCCAGAGTGCTATTTAGGACATCTGCCATTCTATGAGTCTGCTGAGTATCTCACTTCCCATGTTGGATCACTCTCCCCTTTATTTATTCTATCGGTTAGTGTTAGCAGGTACTAGACTTGTTTATGTGCTCCCTTTGACTCTTAGTCCTTTCATTATGATCAATTGTGAACTGAAATTGATCACTTGGACTAGTGAGATGGCATTGGTACATGCCACCTTGATGGGATTGAATTGGAATCCCCTGGTATGTTTCTAACTCTACCATTTGGGGCAAGTCAGCTTGAGCATGTCCCAAATTATACATCTCTTCCCTCTCTTATTCCCACTCTTATGTTTAACAGGGATCACATTTCAGTTAATTTTCAACACTTAAGAATAACTGTGTATTAATTACAGAATTAAACCAGTCATATTAAGTAGAACAGACAAAAAAAAAACTACTAAGAGGGATAATGTATTAAGTTGTTCATTAACAGTCAGGGCTATGCTGATCAAGTCACCGTTTCCCATAGTGTCCATTTCACTTCAACAGGTTTCCTTTTTGGTGTTCAGTCAGTTGTCACCAATCAGGGAGAACATATGGTATTTGTCCCTTTGGGACTGGCTTATTTTACTCAGCATGATGTGTTCCAGATTCCTCCATTTTGTTGCAAATGACTGGATTTCGTTGTTTCTTACTGCGGTATAGTATTCTAAAGAGTACATATCCCATAATTTCTTTATCCAGTCTACCGTTGATGGGCATTGAGGTTGGTTCCAGGTCTTAGCTATTGTGAATTGAGCTGCAATAAACATTAGGGTACAGACCGCTTTTTTGTTTGCCAATTTAAATTCCTTTGGGTAAATTCCAAGGAGTGGGATGGCTGGGTCGAAGGGTAGGGTTATCTTCAGGTTTCTGAGGAATCTCCAGACTGACTTCCATAGTGGCTTGACCAGTTTGCATTCCCACCAACAGTGGGTTAGTGTCCCTTTTTCCCCACATCCTCGCCAGCATCTGTTGTTGGTAGATTTCTGCATGTGAGCCATTCTAACCGGGGTGAGGTGAAACCTCATTGTGGTTTTGATTTGCATTTCCCTGATTGCTAATGATTTCACTTTTTAAAAGCAAACCCACTGCAGATTCAGATGAGTTAATTACTGCATGGTGAAAAATAATTTCTCTGGGTTTGTCCTTACATTATCCAGTGATTCCATCCTTCTTATGCACATGGGGATAACTATCACAATTATCTTGAGACCTAAGTCCCTATCAAACACAGCCTAAATATCTAGGGTCTTAGTTAACCTTGGGGAAATGCAAGGATTTCATGAAAATCAAAGAGGGATCATGACAGTGAGAAGGAGAGACAGAGAGAAAGGTCTTCCGTCCACTGATTCACTCCCCAAAGCTGTGTTCACTCCCCAAAGCCAGGAGCCAGGAGCTTCTTCCGGGTCTCCCTCATGGGTGAAGGGGCCCAAGGATGTGGGCCACTTTCTGCTGCTATCCCATGCCACAGCAGAGAGATGGATGGGAAGAGGAGCAGCCAGGATTTGAACCGGCGCCCATATGGGATACCAGTGCCTCAGGTGGAAGATTAACCTACTGTGCCTCAGTGCTGGCCCCAGCACCACTTGTTATAGGTACCAGTTTTCATTGTTCATTTGACCCTCTTATCCATGGTGGCTTGTTGTAGGCAGTCTATAGGCAGGCTAGGGGCAAAATAAAACAGTAATCCTAGCTTCCTGAATGCCCCCAGGCAATGTTTTGTAGCGGTGATCCAAGGGTCAGTTAACCCAAGTTCAGTCGTTTTATAGAACCTTCAGGATGCAATGAATTGTGTATATGAAACACTGGAAAAGTAAACCTAATTTTATTTCCATTCTGGGAAACTAGAACTTTTGCTTTGCTGACTTTTTTTTTGTGTTGGTTGTGATGGAATTTTTCTGGGAGTATTGTGATGAAAGCAGAATTTACTCTGAAAACCTAGTGTTCTTCACTTGAACTCAATAGAAAATATAACATGTTCTTAAACAAAGAAGACAATAGTGTTTTGAAATATGACATGAATTATTAGGTCAGGCTGAATACTAATCTACTGGGGAATTTTCATGAATGCAACCTTTTGACTTCTTAGCTCTTTTTTTTTGGAGGGGGGAGGTGATCTCCACCAATCATTTAGATTATACATGCATTGAGATAGAATCATTGAAAATATTAAAGAAGCTAGATTTTCCAACAAGAGAAAATGTCCAGGATAAAATGGTATGTGACTGCTGTGGGGCTGGAGGCTCAGGTTTCTGATCAGCTTTGGTTATTTGGAAGGAGATAAGGAAGTGAGAAAATCCATAGAGAAGGAAGGATTGAAACGTCTCTGAGATTTTGATGAGCTAGGCAAATAAATATGCGGTGGCACTGGCAGGCAGCGTAGATACAAAATTGTAGTCATTTAAAAAATAAAGAAATAGAACATAAGGCTTTTGCTACACGTGTGATTAAATCTCCATGGAGAATCCATGGAGAGAAAGATTGAGATGCTAGAGAAACAAATGATACTGTAAAAGTGAAGCACTCTGATTGAGGCAGATAGTGAAGATCACTGGGAGAGATAAGGTTGTTTTAATGATTTTCACTTGGGGCTAGCTAAAAAGATAAGCTGGAACTTCCCACCATTGAGGAATGTATTGATCAACCTGTTCTTATAACCACAGGTAGGCAATATACTTGTCAATAGTAGCTACTGATTTCTGACAGAAAAAAATAATATCAAGCAATTCAGCAAAGTTTTATATTTAAATATTCCTGTTTGGATATTTGCTATTCACAATAGGAAGCTTCGCATAATTGGAAGGTTATTTTTAGCTTGATGCTTTTTAATTTTTTATCTTTGGATTTTGACCTCTTTTTTTGGTCCATATGTCTTTAGAGCTCAACTATGTGAGATAGATTCTAGTAATTGACTAGTCTGTGTACATATATATATACACACACATATATTATATGTACATATATAAATATTATAAATATCTAGCAGTTAAATCATATTCAGTGCAGGAGAAGTGAGAATTGCAGCAGAGAGTGGAGTCAGATACAAATATTTCTTATTTTGATCTTTGTAAAGCTGAGAAATTATTTAGCCTTTTCTAAATACATTACATGAAATATTTAAATAAAGAATGCCATGAGACCACACCTGTGTTCAAGCTGGTGGTGGAACTCATTCATCACAGATCCCAGAGACTGCAGTTTGATGTCTCTTCTCCCAGTGGCACCTTACTCTGCGGGAAAACCATCAAGATGATAACAATGAATGACACTTGCATCTTGACACTGGGAAGTCCCAAAGGACAAGTTCTATGCCCTGAAGCCCACGGGCATATCTATTTGCTTCTCCATGCTGAAGGCTGTCCTCCATGGCAGCCAAGTCAGCTTTGGAGTTTTGCATCTACATGGTGATGATGCCCTGGACATTGCTCTGCAGATCTTCATCAAGCTGCTCCACTCCATTCCTTACAGTGATCTTCTGGATTACCCCACGCTCAGCCGGTCTTACTACTAACTACTGGAAGTCCTCGCCCAAGACCACATGAACTTCATTGCCAGCCTGGAACCTCATGTCATCATGTATAATCTCTTCCATTTCTGAAGGACTCACTGTACTTGACACCATGCTATACAAGGACAGCTGCCCCTGCCTGGATCACATCATGAGATACCAATTCAAGCAGCCTGTCATGCAGCACCAAGAGAATGACCCCTTGAGCCAAGAGAGTGATTGCTTTCTGTATATCACGCAGCAGCGTCCAGAGATGATCCAGCAGATGCTGTCCACAGTGCTGAACACCATCATCTTTGAAGACTCTATGACCCAGTGGCCCATGTCCCATCCTCTGCTTGGCTTGATACTACTAACTGAAAAGTATTTTTTCTGACCTGAGGGAAAGTATTGTGAATATCCAGCCACCAGAGAAGCATTTGTGCCTCAAAAACCTTATGGAAGGCATTCAGCGAAATCTTAATAAAACATAGGTGTTTCACCCAGAACCTGTCAGCATTCCGTCAAGAAGTCAATGACTCAATGAAGAATTCCACTTACAGTGTGAACAGCAATGACATGAGCTGACACCTCCTTGGACTCTACTTGAACAGAGCAGTGTCCCTTTGGTTTGGCCCAGAGAGGTGAACAATTACAAGGGACAGGCCTTTCTGATCCTGTTTCCCACCTCCAGTGGTGTGGGACAAATGGCAAGGGTCACTTAGCTAATTCTCTGGGGAATGGGTATGAATACATTCAATTGGGGATAACCCCCAGTGTCTTGCCACAACCTGTCTCATATAAACATGTATATTTTTTCATAGCATTTTGAACAAGGTTTATATTCACTTAAGTTTAAAAACAAAAGGTTTGACTGAAAAATTTTACAGAGTCTAGTGCACCAATGCTGCTGTGAGGGGCTGTGTGTGTGAGTCAAGATGTAAATTCTGGTGGCCTGAAACTTCACTGGAAAAAGGTGTGTGAAAGTACAGAGATATATTTAATGACATTTTAGAGACAAGTAAAAATTCCTAGTGTATATTATTTTCTTATTGCCCTTTCTTCACCCCCAAAATGATCACATCCTGTTGCTGTATCAACCTTTATTATTAGGAACTCTGAGCTGTGCCAGAGCACATCAGTACTCTTGTACTGTAGATGGCACCCTCAGCCTCCCTGCCTGTTACAGTGATGCATAACTCCAGCTAACAGTGTTTGGTGTTACTTCCTCCCTGCTTTCCACATTGCTTACCTTCATCTTCAATCAGATGCCCCTTGCTTGTAAAAGTTGGATTTCACAATGTGTTTTAGGGTTTCTGGCCTCTGGATGTGGAGACCACAGAGAAGTAACCGAGCCAGTTTGCTCTCATGCTGAGCAATTTGGATGAGGCCAACAAAGGCCCAGCTGCATGCAGCCAATACCTTTGTCTTCCCCAGCACTTGGGGCAGTGTGTGTGGAAATATGCGTGTGGATATTTATATGTGCACCTGCACTTGTGAATGTGTAAACTGGAAGTTACTGCAGTAGAGGGGTACTCAATAACAAGGTCCACTTAGCATGAAATATTTAACATTCTCCCACCCATTTAAAGTATACATTTTGATGAAATGAGAACCAGAATAAATGTTTTAAAAAATTAAACTACAGAGGAAAAGCAGTGGAGAAAGCTATTTGTCTTGTATTGTTCCCACAATTGTTGTTGCAAGTTGTGCACATCTGTAGTTCAGCTCTTGCCTACTATATGCTCATCAATTGGGTTTTGTTTTTATTTCTCTCCTCTATCCCAGAAACAAGCCTGTTCAGTTTTTTTTCCTTATCCTCTGGGACAGTGTAGTGAATCCTTTCTTGTGTGACCAGGTTGCAGATAGATTTGTATGGTTGTTTTCTGTATACAGCGTAAGCATTGTGACTGCCAATAAACTTCAGTGGTTTCTACTGAAAAATAGAATGGGATGAGAATTTTGATATCATATTTATTATATCTATTGTCAAATACTTTTTGTGCATATGCTCAGGAAATCACATAGAATAAATTCATTGAAGATGCTTTGAAACAAATTCAAACAAATATCAGCCAGTTGCTGATTGGTGTTTTTCAGTTAATTCCCTTTCTCTGCAGTTTCCTTTCACAGCTCAACACTTACCTCCCCCTGCAAACTCTTCCCTTGACTGTGGTATGCTGCTTGAGTGGGTTACGATCCATGGAAAGGAGCTATAGAGGAAATACTGTTCTTATGTTCCACATTTCTGTTGAGTGGGCCTCAGTCTGCAGTGGCACATACCCATTTCTGTCATTAAAAAAGCAAGGTAGAGAATGAAAGAGATAGAAGTTAGGTTGTGTGGAGTGTTGAATCCAGAAGTCTGAGCTTTAGTCATAACACAATAAATGGCTCATACTTCACAGGGAATATGGGAGAAACAATCTACAGAAATCTGTTGAAAAATATTAGATATTTGAAGTTGACTTGGAGCAATTACTGATACAATCTGAGAAAGTTCTGCGAATACTGGTTGTAATTTTGTTTCAAGTACATGAACATCTTCATTTATATTAACTCACACAGAAAAGCATGACATATTCCAGAGGATAAATCCAGATCACACCAAATAGGAACAGTTACTTTAACTTTATTTGTTTAAGAATTTGAGAATATTATCAGGAAGAGAATTAGCTACTGGTCTCAGAATCTCACTGTATATTATGTGCAGTGTGTTATACATTTTAAGCTTAATGTGTCATACATCATAAAGTTAATGCATTGTGTAGAAAGATGCTTATTCTCATTTCATCGTGAGGTTTCTGTCATTTCTGATTCAAGAAAATATCTGGGTTAAAGGATCCCTTAATTTACATTTGGAATTAAAGTATGCCAACTAACTTACAGTGAAAATTGTGATGTCCAGAGTAAACAGTTTAGGTAAGCAACAGCATTTAGCATAACTTTTTTAAGATTTATTTATTTATTTGAAAGTCAGGGTTACACACAGAGAGCAGGAGAAGCAGAGAGAGAGAGAGAGAGAGAGAGAGAGAGAGAGAGACGTCTAGAGAGAGAGAGAGAGAGAGAGAGAGACGTCTTCCATCCGCTGTTTCACTCCCTGATTGGCTGCAACAACCGGAGCTGAGCCAATCTGAAGCAAGGAGCCAGGAGCTTCCTCCAGGTCTCCCACATGGGTACAGAGGCCCAGGGACTTGGGCCATCTTCTATTGCTTACCCAGGCCATAGCAGAGAGCTGGATAGGAAGTGGAGCAGCTGGGACTAGAACCGGTGCCCATATGGGGTGCAGGCACTGGAAGTGGCGGCTTTACCCGCTATGCCACAGTGCCGGCCCCATAAATGGTTTAAATAGGACATGTTAAAATGTGGTAACTCTATCCTCTCACCAGCCACCTTCCAGTGTTGATCAATCTGGGGCAGGAAGTGGGAATTTAGATGGGGTAATGGACTTCAAAGCTGTGGTGATTTTGTCCTATTTGCTGCAGTGAGATTACAGAAGAATAAAGCAATGATTCATTAGATTATCAATTAATTAGACTAAGGTTTGTGGAGTATCTATTATGTGGCCTGTGCAGCTCCAGGATTGTAGCATAGAAATTTCTTCAATGGTGGAAGTTTTTCTATGTTGTTCAGCACTATCACTACTAGTTACAGGTGGTGTTAGGGCTTTTGAAACATGGGTGGTATGACTAAGAAACTGTATTTTTCATTTTGTTTAATTTTAGTTAAAAATTTAGAAAGCACATATGGCTAGTCACTATCTTTTGGAGAGTACAGTTCTGAGAATGGAAGGCAATATATGATCACGTGTATTTTGTTTGTTTCTATCCTTAGGTTAATATTTATAGAAAGGAGTTCATTTCCCTCATTTGGGTACTCTTAGGTGGAGATCTCACATACTCCAATTTTCCTTCTGAAAGCTTTCTTTGGCATCTTGCCTGCAAATGTAGTCTTGTTGAGGAAATAACACCTTAACTGAGTTCAAAAGTCACTATAAACATAGCATATGTTTTTGAATTTTTGCTGAAAACTACACAATTGAACTGATGTTTTTCAACAGATTACTATTTTTGATTTAGCATGTAGGTTATGTCAGTTTTCAAAAATGGCTTTGAGAATCACTGTGTGTGTGTTTTAAAATAAAATATTAACTTATGGGAAATCTTAAAATGTGAGAATAGTCTTTTTGGGAACTATTATGCATATGGAGTGTCTGCACTTCCAGAAAGGAATAAATTAATGAAAAGTAAAGATTCTGTTGTACACTGGTGCTGTCGTTTTGCAACATAATGTATCTTGAGCTGATTACTATTCAGTTTTTCAGCAAATTCTACAAGACCAAAGCTTTTGGATTTAGAATTATTTGGTTGAAATGATTTGAAAATAATGTCACTATTTAAGTTATTCTGTCTTCTCTCTGTTTAGATAATGATGCTAATGGCGTGCTAGGTCGGGCTATTTTTCTGATCACTTCTAATTAATTATGCATATATTCATCCAAACATAAAAGTCTCAGAAATTTACTGTGGGTCTATGTTATTAGCAGGATTAAACACTTTGCTTTATAAATGCTATTACTGAAGGAAGGACACAGCTCTTTTCTTTATTTTAGGAACTCAGTTGCAATGGGAAGCATGAGAAGGATGACATGGAGTTTCTCTTTGTTTAATTTATTTTTCAGATGAAATATAGTCCTGTCAGATTCCTTGTCTACTTATTTTTAAATCTCAATAAATTATATTTTAATTCCTTCAGTGTAATGGACTTTGGCCTGTAGCTGATCATAGCTGTAGTCAGTAAATATCTATTAATTAAAACAATAAGAATACTAATAAAGGTCAGTCATTAAAAAAGGCAGAGAATGTTATGCCAATCTGTTGGCACTCTATTTAAACTCCTTCCAAAAAGTTTGATATGAATATGACACTCACAATTTAGCTTATTATTATTATTGAATTAGCTATTTGAAATTCACTGTTGATAATTGTAATTTTGCATGCAAAATTTTAAAAATCTTTATACATGTATATATCTTTCTGATATTCAAAAAATTTGTTTTCCTTGTAGATACATTCAAACATGCAGGCATATAAGTGTATACTATGTATATGTATCAACTAAATAAAATAAGCTTCAATGTATAATTATTTTTATATGTTTTATGAAATTTATTGATATTAAAATTTAACTAGCTAGATTCTCCTAGAATATAAGTTCTGTTTTGAGGACTCAGATACTTAAAGAAAAAAATAACCTCTGAGTCTGCTAGTATTCTAGATAACGTTTTAGTTTTTCATTTTTCATAATTTCACTTATATTAAATCACATTATGCTTATTTGATGTATGAATATGTAAATGTATGAAAATTACTGGATTACTACTTAGCCTATATTCATTCTCATTTTTTATATTTAGAAGTTGTTTATTCATATATTTTTAAAAAGTTTATTTGAGGAGCTGACGCTGTGGCACAGCCTCTCCTCTCTCTGTGTAGCTCTGATAAAATAAATAAATAAATCTTTAAAGAAAAGTTTATTTGAAAGTCAGAGTTACAGAGAGAGAGGGAGAGACACAGAGAGAGAAAGAGATCTTCTATCCACTGGTACACTCACCAGATGGCTACAATGGCTGGAGTTGTGCCAGGCCAATGCCAGCTCCATTTGGTTTTTCCCCATGGATGGCAGGCACCCAACCACTTGAGCCATGTTTCGCTGCTTTTCTCAGGCCATTAGCAAGGAGCTGGATCAGAAGTGGAACAGCCAGGGTATGAACCAGTTCCGAGATGGTATACTGGCATCATAGGTGAGGGCTTTACCCACTATACCACAATGCTGCCACCCACCCATCACCATATTTTTTAAGTAAAGATTTTATGGACTAATTTCAAACTCCTGGTGAAAGCAATCCATCCAGAGAATTAGAACATACTGCAGAATGTATGGAGTTTATAAGACCTCATTAGGGTAGCAGGGTACTGCGGTGGGGGAAGCAGACTTCTGGAACAGAAAGTCTCACGTTCATGTTCTGGCCTTCTTTCCTAGCACCTCACTGAATTGAAGCAGTCCCTTGTCTTAGTTCCTTCATGAAAACTGGAGATAAAACACCATCAATTTATCTTTACCAACAAAGATTATTTATGAAAGTACTGAGGAAATATTATAGAAATGTCACTTACTAGTATAACTCTAGCAACAAAATCATTCACTTATTTTAAGGCCATCTATTTATGCAAAATGAGAAAAGATGTGGATTTCTCAATTTATAGACTATTATATTGTGAACTGCACTGGCTTCTGGGGTAACTTTGAATGAAAGCATGTAGAAGTATTTTCTTAATGTCTATGTCGAGTTTTGAGTATACTCTTTCTGTAGTTTAGTATGTTAATATTAAGGATAATTAATGATAATAATGAGAATCTTAGCCATAAGAGTTATCTCATCAATGGTTAATGCTGAATTAGTAATAAAATTTTTAGGAAACATTTTAGAACATGTGAAATCAGGCACATAAAAATTTAAAAAACATTTTTGGAAAAAAATTTTTGTATTGCAAAGAAAGAAGTATTTTCTCCAGGGAAGTAACAGAAGCTTTAACTTCCTTAATTTATTTATAGCTAATTCTGTCCCTTATCTTTCACTTTATATGGGGGAAGGATTTTTAGCAGGTAAAGGCTGAAAAATCCTAATCTGGTCCTGCATTTAATCTTCAAAACAACTTCAAAACAGGTAGACATTATTATTAATTCTAGGAATTTAAAAATTATTTGAGAGTAGATAGAGAGTAGATAGAGGAAGGAAGTTTGCTACCGTCTCCTGGTTCACTCCACAATTGCCCAATCTCAATCCAGAGCTCCGACATGAATGGCATGTACCCCGTTACGTGAACCATCGCCTTGCTACCCAAGGTCTACATCCGCAGGCAGCCTGGCATTGAACCTAGGCGATCTCATATGAGACCTAGGCATTTTAATAGCCTCTTAACAGGTAGGCTCCAAACTTACCCTTCTAGTAGTTTTTGAGATACAGTTTATGGTATATAAGTTACAATTTTAAGTTACAATTTAACACTTTTAGCAAGTTTATATCATGTGTAACCATCAATCATCAGAGGATTCTATCAACTTAAAAAATTCTCTCCTGCCAGTTTGCAGTCAATCCTGGTTCCCATGAGTAACCACTAATCTGATTTCTGTCTCTATAAATTTCCCTTGTACAGAAATCTTACATAAAAAAAATCATACAATATGTAGTCTTTTGTGTCTGGCTTCTCCACTTCTGGTAGCGTTTTTGAGGTTTATCCATGTTGTAGCATGTATCAAGAGTTTGTTCCTTCAGAATACTGGATAATAGATCATTGCATGGATATACTCTTTTGTTCATCCACTCACCATTTAATGTACATTTTGATTGCTTCCTGTTTGAGGCTCTCATGAATAAAGCTATTAAGGACATTAAGTGTACAGTTTTGGTGTGGGACTGTTTTTTTATTTTTTTTGGGTAGATCTTTAGGACTGAAATTTCTATGCTGCATATCTGTTTTATGTTTTTTTTTTTTTTTTAAGATTTTTTTTTATTTTGAAATAGAGAGGGTCAGGCATTCCATCCACTAATTCCCTCCCCAGATTGCTGCAAATGTGGCTGGCCCGTGCTGCAGCCAGGAGCCAGGAACTTCATCCAGATCTCCAACATGGGTGGTGGGGCCCAAACACTTAGGTCATCTTCTGCTGGTTTTTCCAGGCTGTTACTGGGAGCTGAATCAGAAGTGGAGCAGCTGGGACAGGAACTGGTGCCCAGTTGGGGTGCCAGCACTGTAGGTGGTGGCTTTACCCGCTACAACACAATGCTAGCCCTATTTTACTTTTTAAGAAACTGCCAAATTGCTTTCAAAGTTTCTGTATCGTTTTAAATTTCTCACCAGAAATGAATGAGGGTTCAGAGTTTTCATATCCTAACCCATATCTAGTACCTGCAGCCTTTTGAATTTTCATCACTATAGTGAAAGTGTAATGGTATTTCATTTTGATTCTAATTTACATTTCCGTAGTGTTTCATGATGTTGAGCATCTTCTCATTGCTTATTAGATAGTCTTATATCTTCTTTGGTGAAATTTTTACTCAGATCTTTTGCTTATTTCCTAAATGGATGTTTTCTTACTATTGACATAATAATGCTTTATATGTCTGGAAGTTCGTCCTTTATTAGATATGTGGTAATAGAAGATTTGTAAATAATTTATCCTAGATCATGGCTTGTCTTTCTTTTTCATTTTTGCTCTTCATGTGAAAAACCCAACTTTTTAATTTTGATAATATTCAAATTATTAACTTTTATGAATAGTGTTTCTGATGTTAAAGAAATGTTTGCTTGATTCAATATCACAACAAATTTATACTATGCTTTCTTCTACAAATACTATAGCTATACAATTATGATTAATTTTGAGTGAGGCATTTTTGTGTATGATGTAAGGGAAGATTCTAATTTTGTAGTTTTTCCCCCTTTTTTTTGCATATTGGTAGGCACTATCTCATCACTGTTGAAAAGACTTTCCTTTCACCATTGAATTATCAGGCACCTTTGTGAAATAACAATTAACCATATATTTAAGGGTTTGATTGTGGGTTCTGTTGTATGCCATTGTTCATATATTGATTCATATACATGTTAATAAGATTGTTGAAATCAGGCAGTGTTTTCTGTTCTTTTTCCAAATTTTTTGGCTGTTCTAGGTCCTTCGTATTTCTCTGAAAGTTCAGATCATTAAATTCTAGAAAAATAGCTGCTGAAATTTAATAGGTCTTCTATTGAATCTATAGGTTAATTTGAGGATAAATATCATATTAACAATCCATGAGCATGATGCATTTTTCCATTTACTTAGACCTTTAGTTTCTCTCAACAATATTTTCTAGTTTTCTATGCACAAATTTTGTACTTATGATAAATTTATTCCAAAATGTTTTAATAGTTTTGATAGCATTAAAATAAAATGGTCTTAATTTTATTTTTATATTGAGTTTAATCTTATATCTATGATTTTGTTTAACTTTTTATTTCTGATATTTTTCCTATGCAATTTGCTTTGGAAATTCAACATAGATAATTAGGTCATTTAGACAAATAAATACTATTTCACTTCTCTTGCAGTCTGATGATTTTTATTTATTTTGTTTTCTTACCAAGCTGACCCAAACCTGCAGTATAATATTGAATAAAAAAGGTGAAAGTGATCACTGTGCTTCATCCATCCATAGTTTTGGAAGGAAAACATTTATTAGTCTTTCTTCATTAAGTATGATCTTAGCTATAGGTTTCCACAGGTGCCTTTATGAGATTTAGGAAGTTCCTTCTATTCATAGATTCTAAAAATAATAATAAAAATCAATTTTATCCCTTTTAAAATTAATGTGGTATATCAATATTAATTTTTGGATGTTAAGCTAATCTTGCATTCTGGGATAAATACCACTTTGTCACGGTGTATAATCTTTCTATATTTTCTGGAGTAATACTTGTTTTAATTAATTAATTAAATTAGTTAATTAATTAATTAATACTGTAATACTTGTTTTAAGATTTTTGAATCCATATTCCATCTACCAAGGATATGAATTTGTATTTTTATATTCTTGTTGGTTTTTTTTTTTTTTTGGATTCCATTAGTGTCCTTCGTTTCAAAGTCTGCCTCTCCAGAGATTGTTTCCAACTTTGTCTCTTAGTAAACACTGGCTCTATCTGACTCTGTCCTCTGCACTGTCACAATGGCTCAGTTGCCCATTAGACTCACAAAATCTTACCCAGCAAAAAACACTGTGCAAGGACTTCAAGAAAGGAGCTGCATCCAACATTAATCTATTTCTCTAAGAGTTTCTCTATCTGTCAGATGTTCCTCCATAGACAAAGATTTGGGATTATTTGAGTTTGCATTTCAAAGGCTGACTATGCTAGTTGAGTTAGCACAGGGAAGTTGCTTGGTTTGGTGACCTTCTAGCCTTTGATCAAGGAATGCTGTATAACTATGGTTATGCAACTGAGCTTAGGGTCCCTAATCCAAAAATTCAGACTCATTTATTAAAAAAAGAAAAGAAAAGAAAACTAATATCCAGTTTGACCAAGTATATCCTGCCAGAGAATTCCTTAGACAACACAAGAAATAAGTATATAGAGAGTATAGGAAGAAGCTCATTATGTTCTCGCTGGTAAGTTCTATCAGTTGGATAATGAGTTCTGGCTGAAGTCATAACAGATGGTGTCTTGATGAGGCAGGGACTCTGTTAAGATGTGTTGTTAACCCTTTCCTTTTTGAACTCTTTTTTGTGTTACTTTAAGGTTTTTTTTTTTTTTTTTTTTTTTTTTGACAGGCAGAGTGGACAGTGAGAGAGAGAGACAGAGAGAAAGGTCTTCCTCTTGCCGTTGGTTCACCCTCCAATGGCCGCTGCGACCGGCGCGCTGTGGCCGGCACACCGCGCTGATCCAAAGGCAGGAGCCAGGTGCTTCTCCTGGTCTCCTATGGGGTGCAGGGCCCAAGGACTTGGGCCATCCTCCACTGCACTCCCTGGCCACAGCAGAGAGATGGCCTGGAAGAGGGGCAACCGGGACAGAATCCGGCGCCCGACCAGGACTAGAACCTGGTGTGCCGGCACCGCTAGGCGGAGGATTAGCCTGTTGAGCCACGGCGCCGGCCATTAAGTTTTATCAGTGCATTTGGTTTTACAAACTGATTAGAGAGTTAATGTTTTAAAATATACAATGAGGTTTAAGCACTTCTGTTTACTGTTTTAGCATACTTAGCTTTATTTCTATGATTTTGTTGCATTCTTTCTTTTATGAATTCTGACAGTATTTTTAAAAATTTTGCTAGCTCTAGCAATTTTACTTTTATGATACTTTTAATTCTTCCAGAAATTGTCCTTGAGTTTGTATAGAGTATATTTTAACTTCAAGATTAAATTAAGAACATTTGAAATGAAATTGAATAATTTCTTATCACATTAAAAGGATGCTTTTAACCTATCTGTCCTCAGGATGTGGAATATTGGAACAATTTAATTTTACTTAAGGGGAACAAAGTAATCTTTTTAGAAGAGGTGAGATGTAAGTTGTTCTGGGCAATTGGCAAAATACAAATAACTAAAAAAAGTAACTATTTGGCAATTTTTATAAATTATGTAAGTTACTCATTCCATAATATTATGCTATAATAATGGTTACCTTGATTGTTTTACTGTATGACCTTTGATTCAGTACCTGGATATAATACTCAGAACAAATAGCCCTCCAAGCACTAGCTGAATGTGTACATTTTTGGTAATAGGTGCGGGAGTGTTTTTCTGGAACAGGGATTTAGGTGCAGATCCAAGGATTCCAGGGGAGGGAAACTTCCACTGCTGACTCCTCAGCACAGACACTGAGGAGCTGTAGCGTTGGCAAAAGTGTAAAACACAGCACACATACCAGTTTCCAACAGAACATTTTGGCTCACCCGAAGATATCAGTGCTATTGTATATCTTCTCTGTAATCTACATTTTTATGATTCAATAGAAATATAAATCTGCTTCCGAAAGTATTGACTTTTTCTATGCTACCCAAATTGAAACTGCCTTCTATACAGCAGAGGTTTAATAAATGACTGTTGAGATGAGTGAATGCATGGATAAACACAGTTGTCAGATATGGCCCTGAGAGGTGAAATGTTTAATTTAGTATGTATATTCACTTTCCATTTTGTTAATAAGAAACTACAGACTGGAGCTGCAAGATAACCTTTACTAATGAGAGTGACATTGCATACACAAGCACCTGAAACCGCTTTACCAGGCCTGTAAAGTGTTGTCATTTACAACCAAATTTGATTTGTCCTGCCAAATTTGCACTGTTCTGCTCATTATAATCAATAGCAGTCTCTCTCTTTCTAACCTATTTTCACTTAGATCATGGACTAAATTATAAGTTCTTCAGCCACTCTTTTTTTATATTTGTAAAGTAATGATGGCAGTGATAATTGTGTCAGTAATGAGAGTTTTGGAGACTATAAAGCTGGGGTCCAGACCTGGGCCAGTTAAGCTATGTTGGACTGCTTGAGAAACATTGTGTTAGCTTTCCCAGGAACCAATTTTGAAATGAGTGCATTTGTTGTTAGCCTCTTACCTTTCACATTTATGATATTCCTAGCCACAGGCTCATCATGAGTATTATTTGACACAGTGTATAGAGAAATGCACCATATAAATGCTTCATCCTGTTATTATAGCAACGTGCCCAGGAATAGTGATCTTAATGTTAATGTTTCATAGAGGAGTTCCAGATTAGTGATGATGTTTTATACAGTTGGTGGTTAAATTGAGGTATATTTTCTAAATTGAGGTATATCTTCTAACACCCAGGCCAAAGTGTTTCCAGATTCAAGGGAACACAACCAAGTCTGCTAAAATCACCGTTAAATTTCCAGCTTCTGAGCTCCTAATCTGTGTTGGCTACCTGCACAGTTCCAATGCTTGGAATAGGATGATGCAAACCACCATGTTTGTTTAGTAAACAAGCCTGAAGCTCTTATCTGCTCACTCATTGCAGGGGTACGGTCACCTTCATACATGGGTGGGTTTAAACTTTAATTTGAATGCAACATTTAGGCCACAGCCAATTCATTCAGAGTAAAAAATATAAAAGGATTTTTATGTTTTCTTTCTTTCTATAGGCAATCCTTCAATTACACTGCTTGACTAAAGAAAACCTGTGTATAAATTGTGCCTCATATGACCGTTACTCTAGCTTAGTGTTCATCCAAAAGAAATGTTTTCATAGACAAAAAACATTTAGTGTATTCCTCTATGGCAAATACTTAATTTTTTTTCTGGGTGCAATTCTTGTCTGAAAAGCAATTCTTTAATGACAGGCATTAGGTTGGGGACACCTGTTAAAAGAACTTGTTTCAGGGCCTGGTACTGTGGTGCAGAGAGTTAAGCCACTGCCTGCAGTGCCAGCATCCTACTTGGGTACCAGTTCAAGTAATGGTTGCTCTACTTCTGATCTAGTTTCCTGCTAATGTGCCTGGGAAAGCAATAGACGATGGGCCAACTGCTTGGGCCCCTGCACCCACATGTGATAACCGATGAAGCCCCTGGATCCTTACTTTGTCCTGACCCAATCCTGGCTGTTGCAGCCGTTTTGGGAGTGAATGAGTGGATGAAAGATCTTGTTGTCTGTCTGTCTCTCTTTGTAACTCTGCCTTTCAAATAAACAAACACATCTTTAAAAAAATCCCCAAAACACAAAAACACATGTTCCTAAATTTACTTTTTGCATGGGTTACATGGTGATTCAAATCACCTACATCAAAATCATAGGGAAGTGGAAGGCCCTCAAAGAAAACTAAGACTGAGGAATTAAATTAACCTTAAATGTTTCTAAAACTTTACTAATCAAGTAGTATGAAAACAGATGGTAAATATGACTGGAGAAGAAAAATTGAATATTGTATAGAACATTCAACAATTTTCAGATGATTATAATTTTTATTTTGTTTCTTTTGCTTTCAAAAGAAAACATGAGAATGCAATTAATATGGTTTAACTCTGCAGGATAAATATTATTATTTAATGATGTATAAAACAACTCTATTCCAATAGCTTCATGCTGGGTATAGAAATGAAAAAAAAGCCAAATTTATGTTTATGTAAGTATGCATTTAGGACATTCAGTTCTTTATTTTGAGCATAGGACTCATTTAAGTTTGTTACCTATCAAGGGAACATTTTGAGAGGCATTATGCATGTAACATAACCATCAAATTTCTAAATGTCGTACAAAATAGATGTGAGACATAAGGATTGAAATCTAAACATATCCATTTATGGATGGACTGTTTCCTTTGCCCACTTCACTAATTCTACTAATGTAAAAGATGTGTCATAAATAAGGATGCAGTCGGCATTGCTGACTGAGCACTTGCTATGGCCAAAACACAGTCAGAACTCAGTGTATCTGCAAGATGATCATGGCCTCCAGAATTAACTTCTGACTCTAGAGGCAGGAATTGAATGTTTACGCAAATCAAACTTCATCTCCAGTCAGATCCTCCACTCTGCTCTTCATAATGCCATCAGATGATGAAACTGTCACCAAGGCTTTCAAGTCTGGGAGCTTTTCCTTGTGTTGCTCCTTCCACTTGGAATGCTCTTACTGTACAATTTCACATGGCTGATTTGTTATCTCTGGAACATTTCCTATGCCTTTTTAGTTTTGTGAAAAATTATCTCTGTATTTATAACTGTTCATAGCATACACTTTCCACCTGATGTATAGTTAATTCCAATTTTTTCCATACCAAAGTAAGTTTATATTTTTATTCCATTTGCACAAGCTTCTTGAATTACCTTTGTGCAAGAGTACATAAATTCCTTTTGGTTCTGTTTCTCTGGAGAACCCTGAGTAATGCAGGCTGATTTCAGTGTCAACCTTTGAATGTGATAAAACTATTGTTTGTTACCTAATATCAAAACATTAGGACACTTTACTGTTTTTTTTTCTTCCTTTCTCCTTCCAACTTAAGTAATTTAGGAAGATCTTGCCATGGGTTAATGCACTTTTTTGAAATTTCAAATTCCTTTACTTTGGAGACACATGGTTCAAAACTGTAAGGGTCTCTCTTGGATCTGTACCCCAGTAATTGAATAGCACTCTGCACAGGCAACTCATGTTGGAGTAGCTTGTGAATCTTTCCAGAGACCATGTATATAGAAGCAAACACTGTTCTACATACATCTTATTGTATTGCTCTGGACTTTTCTGCTGCTTTTTCACATACCAGTATAAGTCATATGACAATCATTGTCAATAGAAAAATATCTTCTCTTTGTCTGTGGGGGCCCAGGATTCCACTGTATGGATCACCATCACTTTTTATAGCAGTTCCCTAATGTTGGAAATTTAGGCTTTTCAAAATTACTGTTAATAAAATCAGTGCTATAATAAAAAAAAGTCCCATAAATAGGTCTTTGGCATATGTCTGAGTTACCTATAGGATAAATTCTCAGAATATGAATTGCTAAAATGTGTTAAATTTGCTAACTTTTGCTAAGTTGCCTTCCATAGAGGTTAGATTGATTTAGACTTTTGCCAACAAGATATGAGAGTATCTTCTTATTCATATCTTTGCCAGCACAGTGTTTTCAAGCTTTCTAAATGTTGCTTGCCATGTAGACAGAAAACAAAAAACTTCATTTGATTTTTTTTTTAAAGATTGATTTATTTATTTGAAAGTCAGTTACACAAAGAGAAGGAGAGGCAGAGAAAGAGAAAGGTCTTTCATCTGCTGGTTCACTCCCCAATGGGCTGCAATGGCTGGAGCTGTGCCAATCCGAATCCAGGAGCCAGGAGCTTCTTCTGGGTCTCCCATATGTGTGCAGGGACCCAAGGAGTTGGACCATCTTCAATTGCTTTCCCAGGCTGTTCAGAGAGCTGGATTGGAAGTGGAACAGCCAGGACTGAAACCGGCACCCATATGGGGTACTGGCACTGCAGGCCGCAGCTTTACCTACTACGCCACAGCATTGGCCCCTTGATGTGGTTTTACTTTGCTTTTTTTCTATGATGAATGAAATTGAGCAAGTTTCTATAGGTCATTTTTATTCCTTTTCTTTTAACTTTCTGTTCATTTAGTTTTCCTACTTTCCTACTGACAGTTGATCTTCTCATTAATTTGTAGGGACTGTTTATAGATCAGAAATTTATTATCTGACATATGAATTGAAAATATTTTTCAGGTTGGTAACTGTCTTCTGATTTTTTGTGGTGATATCTGATAAGAAAAATTTGAAACTTTTTTTGTGTGTAGCCAAATTTGTCAAACTGAAACCACATCTTCATATTTTTATGTTATAAAGCTGGATTTAATTTAATTTTTTTTCCTGGGCATATTCTTAAGAACCCAAGAACTACTAGGTAACTCAAAACCAAATATAATATGTACATAAAACCTGATCTTCCAAATACCTCTATACTTTCTATTAAAAGCTCTTTAATAACCCTCCATTTTTTTCTTGGCAGAGAATACAAATTCATATTTATACCATGGTCTACATACAAAGTTGTTCATGATCATTTCTCCAGCCTCATCTGACACACTTCACAGATATGCCATCATCCAACTCTTTTACTAGGCCACAGAACTTATTTTATGCCCTAAGATGTCCAAGTCTTCATCGCTCTAGTATTGTATAGTATAAATTGTCTGAAACATTCTCCTTGCTTTAGTTATTCTCTTTATTTACTATCTCCTGTTTATTCTTTTGATTTTAGCTGACTTATTTTCTTTGAGAAGTTCTTAAATCCTACTCCCAAGTCAAGGTTATGTGTTCTTCCTGTGTCTGCCCTTAGTCTCCTATTCTACCCAAGGAGAAAATGATGAGGGTATTCCTTGAGAACAGGGGTTATTAGAGATCTTGTTTACTTTTTTGGGGTTGATTTTTACCTTGAGACATAATTCATACACCATAATATTCACCCATTTAACACATATAATACAGGTTATACATTGTCACTACAATCAAGTTTATAACATTTTTATTACCCCCAAAGGAAATTCAGCCCCCATGTAGTCACCAGCCCATTTTCTCCTACTATTTCAGCCTTATAAACAACTGAATCCAGATTTGATTAATTTGGATATTTCATATCAATGATATCACAAACATGTATCTTTTTAGGGTACATCAAAGTTATTTCTTTTATGAGCTGTTTTATGAATTATTTTGCTTATACATTCATCAACTATAGGTCTTTCCATTGTTTCCAATCTATTATGAATAATGTTGTTAAACTAGAACTCAAGAACTATTATATTTGGGTTCATATACTAGATTTTTGGTATGTACATATGTTTACTACTTCTGGGTACATACTTTGAAATAGAATTATAGGGTTATTTGGTAATTCAACTAATCTTTTGAAGAACTATCAAACCATTTTCTTTTTTTCTATATTTTAAAAACATATTACTTAAGCTATACAAATTTCATGCATTTCATATATACAGATTTAGGAACATAGTTCTATTTTACATTGTCATACATTCCCCACCATGGTGTATAAGAGTTATAATTTCTCCATGTTGCCACCAACACTTGTTGTCTGCCTTTTTATATTATGATCATCATAATGTATGTAAAGTTGTATGTTTTAGGGATTATTTGAATAGCCCTGTATATTTTCTTTGGAGAAATGTTGTTGCCTTTAAAAAAATTGTATTATCTTTTTATCATTGAGCTGAAAGAGTTCTTTATATACCTAGATATGAGTTTCTTTTTAGATATATGATTTACAAATATTTTCTCACATTCTATAGTTTGACATTTCACTTTTTGAATAATGTTTTTTAAGGTACATTTTTAATTTTGATTAATGTAGTTAGGTTTTCTTTTGTGGGTATTGGTATAGATATCATATCCAAAATTCCATTAACTACTCCAAGGTAATGAAGTTTTATATTTGGATTTTCTTCTGAAAGTTCTATAGTTTTAGCTTTTGTAATTAGGTCTTTTAAAACTTTTATTTAATAAATATAAATTTCTGAAGTATAACTTTTGGATTATAGAAGTTTTTTCCCCTCATAACCACCCTCCCACCCACAACCACCCCATTCCCCCACTCCCTCTCCCATCCCATTCTTCATCAAGATTCATTTTCAATTTTCTTTATATACAGAAGATCTATTTAGTATAAGTAAAGATTTCAACAGTTTGCACCCACACTGAAACACAAAGTATAAAGTACTGTTTGAGTACTAGTTATACTGTTAATTCACATTGTACAACACATTAAGGACAGAGATCCTAAAGTAATCAGTTTCAGTTCATAATTGATCATAATGATAGGATTAAGTGTCAAAGGGATCACATAAACAAAACTAGTGTGTGCTAATACTAACTGATAGAATTAAAAGGGAGAGAACAATCCAACATGGGAAGCGGGATACACAGCAGACTCATAGAATGGCAGATTCCCTAAACAGCGCTCCAGCCTCAGAATCAGTCCTTAAGGCATTTGGATCTGGCTAAAAAGCCAATCAGTGTAATTAGGTTTTTAGTATACATAAATGTGGTAAGTGCAATGGACTGAATACTTAATGTTTATGCCTACCCAAAATTTGTATTTTGAAATCCTAACCCTTAAGGTACTGGAAGGCAGAGCCATTATGAGACGATGTGATCATAGGAGAAAGAGCCCTCTTAATTGGGATCAATGCTTTATAAAAGAGACCCAGAGGAATTCTTCACACTTCTACCATGTAGCGCATAGCAAGAAGTTGGCAGTTTCCAATCCAGAAGAGGCTCTGACCAGATTCCAGGCATGCTGGTATCCTGATCTTGGACTTTCCAGGTTCCAAAACTAAGAAGAAATAAATTGCTGCTTTTTATAACCCATCCAACCTATTGTATTTTATTATAACTGCAAAAGAGATTAACACAGTTGGGGCAAACTATTTTTTCACATGTGACTATCAGTTGTCCCATCATCATTTGTTAAAAATGCTGTTCTTTCCCCCATTGAATTGCTTGGGCATCCACGTGGAAATCAATTCAGTGTAAACCTGAGTTTATTTCTGGACTCTGAATTCTGTCCTTGGATCTATACGTTTGTCTCTATGACTTTTAAAAAGCAGGCTGAGGAATCTTTGCCCCCTTTCTCCTAGGCTTATATCCCAAGTTTGGCCTTTCAAGCCTATGTATTAACATTCTTTTGGAAAGTATAGAGCAATCAAATGAACTCAAAGAAATAGCATCTTTTGTCCATTCTACTCCATGTTCTGGAGTAGAATCAGAATGTACTACTGACTTCCTAATGAACTTTTCAGTTGGAATTTAAGGTATTAATTCCATCCTTGTCTTTAGGCAATTGGAAAAAGTCATTGAAATATCAACTGACTCCAACCACAAATGGTCTAGATACACAGATTGTGTGCAGACTGATTAAACCAGAATCACTGAGCTAGTGCTCCATCATTAGTTGTTTTAAACTCTTCAGGTAATTCTCATGTCTCAAAAGTGTGTGGCCAAGGTTTAACAGCAGCAATATCTCCTAAGTCGTACAGAATCTAGTGGCTCATTTCAGAATCACAACATGAAGTTTAACAACATTTCCAAGCTAAAATTTTAGAAGCCCTGCTTTAGAAAAAGAGCTCTTTAAACTGCAGCATGCACAAAACTCCCCCTGGAAAGGGAATTACCAGGCTCTACCACTAGGGTTTCAGATTGAATAAGTTTGGGGTGAAACTGGACAGTTCAAGCTCATTGGTGATGATGATGATGATGGGGCATGGACCATGTTTTGAACATCTGTGCTGTAGACTCAGCTGTGCTCACCACAGAAGAACAGAAGTAGGAGAGAAACTCAGCCTATGCTCAGCTCCAAAGGCAAGAAGTGAGCCTAGATGGTGGATGAGCAGTTAACTCTTCTCTTAATAATGCAATTTGGTAAGATATACTCTTATTTTGAAGGGACAATGAGTGAAGTGAAAAGAAGGTTTGAAGCTCTGTCTCTGATACCTCTGTAAGTATCTTTTCATGTGACAAGGTAGAAACCACCAAATAGAGACAAAATTTTGCTTCCGGTACTCACTTGGGTCTTCCACGGATGGGGATTCTTAGGTCTTTCTTTTATCACATTTATGACATAAAATTTCTGGTGGAAGAAAAATCTCAAAGATAAGTGCCAATGGAGATACAGTTCAGAAGAATTTGACTTAAAAAGGATATTTTGATTGTTTTTCAGGTACCCATACACTCACTTGCCTCTGGTCTTCTCTTCCATTAAAAATTGTACTTTTGGCAGCATAGTCACTGGTATCCTGTGAATTTCTTAATATCAGAACTCTCTCCTTAGTGGTGGTGGGAAGTGTGTGTGTGTGTGTGTGTTTATATATGTATGTGTGTGTGTGTAAGAGAGAGCTAATAGAAGCAACTTTGGCTTCTCATATATATTATTAGTGGATCATCAGTATTGGTTAACAGTGACTCTAGTAGGAAAAAATGCTACTGGTGATAATGACTATAATACATAGGAACTTTAACTGGTGTAGTCATTTAGTATATTTTACTAACTTAAAAGCAGCAGAACAATTAAGGTGTCTTCTTTCAGTTTAAGAGCCTTCTACTGTTCCGCCACCCTGTATCATGTGGCTCATTATGTTTCACCATTAACGTTAATGAAATTTAATGCACAGTGGGTCTGAATAAGCCCATATTTGCCAGCAGAAAGTGATTATGAAATCAATGTTTAGAAGTCATAAAACACCTACTTGTCATAGAGGCATTTGACAAATTTTCTTCAATTTCCCCAAAGATACTCATTGTATGTACTTTATTATTTCAAGCCAATGATCCTTAGTTCTCATAGGAATAGGAAACTGATGTGTCTGCTATATGCATTTTTTTAAATCAAATGTAGAAGTGGTCTCTGTTTTTCCATTTGAGTCCCAAATCTTCAAACAGATGTTTTCTTCCATAAAAACTCACTCGATGCTTCCCATATCAAACTTCAGTCCACATTTTATTCTGGGTTTCAATTAGAACTTAAGTTGATGGAAATAAATTTATCAGCTTTGAACACAAAATCTAACCTACTTTGTAGAAGTTTAATTCAAGAAGGAGGCAGATATATACTTAAATTAACTAATGAAGGCCGGCGCCGCGGCTCACTAGGCTAATCCTCCACAATGCAGCGCCGGCACACAGGGTTCTAGTCCCGGTTGGGGCACAGGATTCTGTCCCAGTTGCCCCTCTTCCAGGCCAGCTCTCTGCTGTGGCCAGGGAGTGCAGTGGAGGATGGCCCAGGTTCTTGGGCCCTGCACCCCATGGGAGACCAGGAAAAGCACCTGGCTCCTGGCTCCTGCCATCGGATCAGCGCGGTGCATCGGCCGCAGCGCGCCGGCCGCGGCGGCCATTGGAGGGTGAACCAACGGCAAAGGAAGACCTTTCTCTCTGTCTCTCTCTCTCACTGTCCACTCTGCCTGTCAAAAAATTAAAAAAAAAAAAAAAGGAAGACCTTTCTCTCTGTCTCTCTCTCTCTCACTGTCCCCTCTGCCTGTTAAAAAAAAAAATTAACTAATGAGTAAGAGAAGCAGCAAGCAGAGATGCTTGATGAGAAAGTGAGAGATTTAAAAATGTAAAGTAATGGAGTGAACGATTGAGACAAAGGGCTAAAAGGAATGGTCAGAGCGATGACAAATAGACATTGACAACTGATGGCAGGAGGCACTGAGGCATAATGGTGAGGGAAGACAAAGCTAAACATGTAGGTTGGAGGGAATTGAAAAGAAATGTGGAGTGTACAGGAGGTGGGGCAGGGTGCTGACAGGTAATATGTGAGTTCATTGTTCTTGTGATTGGAATATGCATTTATTATATATCCTTACAATGCAGTGGAAGATTTAAACCTGGGTTGGTATACATAATTGTGCCTTTAAATATTTTAAGGTATGTCAAAAGGAAGAAGAATTGGGTTTATTCAGAGTAGAGAAGGTGTGAACTTTAGAGAGTGAGAGAAAGTATGAAAATTTTTAGAGTGAAATGGAGTGATTTCTTCAGAATGAAAAAGAAACTCCCAATGTGCTAAGAGCAGGGTCTTTTAAAATATAGGCAGACTGGGGCGAATTCCAACTTGATACTTAATAACCTTGCCACCATAGTCAATTTAGAGTGCTTGATTTGCAGTTTTGAGATTTAGAAATTCCTTATAGAACTGCTACGTAATTTGTATGAATCGCACATGTGAAGTGTCTCGTACTGAGAAATTGGATTTCTCATGTATCTCACATGAAATGCTTTGAAAGTCCCATTTGAATGCATTGCTGTTACCTCAGGTCTGGTCTTATTTACACTGGATTGAGTCCCCTGTCCTCTAACAGCTTCAATTTCCCTAATGTAGCACTTTAGTCAAAAATTGATGATTTGCAATCACGTTTACAGTTTTTAAGCTACATGAGCACAGGAACAAGGCTTGTCATAGCAGCTGTGGCGTTCCTGGAATCTGACACAGTGCCTGGAAGTTAATAAATTCTCAATAGACTTTTTGTCAGACTGGTTGAGTGTTAGATCGAAGCCATCTCCATCTGGCTTCCTTAACCATTTCTACATTGTCTTATAGGGCTTGATTGTTTTCTTAGTCATCTAGTGCTGTGTCTCTGTATCTCTTTAGTAATCTTAACTGTAACTCAGTGCAGTATTAAGCACTTTTTAAAATTTATTTATGTACATATCCTAGATTTATGTCTTCCTGTTATTTCCATGCAATTAATATAGCCTAACCATCTGTGTAGAAGCTACCTGGCTTCTCACTTGTCTCCAGCATCAGTTCATGTGTCAGTACCTATCTATGGTGTTCATAGCTGCTATTGTTTCCTCAAATGCAAATTTTGTCACAGATTTATCATGGATATTTTAATGGTATAAAAAAGATGTCTGCCTTTGCTACACGTTCTTCTACAGTGAACCAAGTTCCTCATTCAATAGCACTCTCAGAGAGGTACTATCTTATAGTGGAGGAGGAAAATGTTTTAGGAGTGGTGAGCAGAAATAGAATGGATTGACTCGATAAAGCCACTTAGAAAAATAGAAAATGAAACCTTCCAATAACTACAGTATTTATATTTTTACTACCACAAAAGTGAGGTGAAGAGTGGTAGGTGGCTAACCTAACAGGTAGGATGTCTGTATCTTGCATCAGAACACACAGGTTCAATTCTCACCTCTGCCTCCTGACTCCAGCTTCCTACTCATACAGATTCTGGGAGGCAGTGATGACGGCCTTCAGAATTAGATTCCAGCCATCCACATAGGAGACATGGATTGCATTCCTGGCTTTGGTTCAGCAGGAGCCCCAGCCATTGTGGGCATTTAGGGAGTGTGTCAGAGGATGGGGACTCTGTGTCTGTCTGCCTCTCTCTATGCCTCTAGATAAATGCTGAGTCATGTAAGAACAGTAGGAATTCTGCTAAGTAGAGAGGGTTTAGGTGAGAGTGACTTTTCTTCGATATCACTCCTTGTTATTTGGTTAAGGGTCTCCTCTTTGTTGTAATGTTAATATTAAAGAAGTCACATGTGAACTAAATAAACACTAATTAGAAGCAGAGCAACATGTGGTCTAATTAGCACTTCTTAGTGAGTTGTGGAGAAGCATTTGGGAGCTATTGGATCATGAGGATGTAAACATGTGCCTGGACTAGCCTGTGATTCTGAGATCTGTGGGGACACTGCAGACAGCTAGTCTCTCCTGCTGAGGTGATCTTAGCAGAAATGAATAGCAGGAGAGTACATTCAGGTGGCCTCACATGTGCTAAAATGCGCATTTCTTCAGGGGAGAAAAGCTTTGAGTGTAATTAAGCGAATGCCACTGCTGTCCTTGTGCTTTAAATATTTGCTTATTCCTCTGTACCTTCGCTATTTTCCCATGGCCTAGAAAACTTTATCTCCTTTTCCTTGTCTATAAATGCTATTTCTAAAGACTCTCAGAACACAGGCGCTTCCCGGAAATCCTTTTTGACTAGCTCCTCCCGACATTTCATGCCATTCCTCAGCACCATTCCATGCCATTTTCCCTGTTGTGATCTGCACTTGCGAATTTGTCTTTTGGATACTTGCTTCATATCTTGTAATCTTAATGTGATTTACCTTCTCAAGGGTAAGGACTTTTTAATATCTCCTCTGGCATCAAATACGGTGGTATTTTTTTTTTTTTTGATTCATTTAGGTGGTACTTGCTACAAAAGCTGCTTTCAGCTTCACAGAATGTGTAGCTTTGGTTAGATTATATCTGCCATCTAGAAGATATGTCTGATAGACTGCTCTGCTGGAAGGAATTGTGTGTACTTTAGGCCAAAGTCTTTATTTTGCAGATGAGGAAATTCGGAACCATAGAACCGATGTGCTTGCTCAAGTTTGTTCAGAACAGAAACTTGAATGGGGTATCCAGACATCCAGTGCTCTTTTTTTAATTTTCTTTTTTCCCTACAAAATGCTCTCTCACTGATAAGGTTTAGGTGCAGCTATACTGGATGGGAATTAACTTTCCAGGGTTGCATTTGAGCATGTTCCATAGCAAGTGCTGCATGATAAAAGAGCAGGCAGAATGCTCCCAGGAAAGGCTGAAATTAAACTGAAAGGAACATGACATGGCTGTTTTAAAATGTTTAATTTCATAAAACCCAGTGGATCGAAGTAATTATGGAGCAATAAAAGGCGAGGTGAAGCCTTAGATGGACCCTAGGAAGAGATAAGACAAGACTTTTTAGAACAGCCACTGTTCTTCCTATAAAACATTTTCTGGTTTTGTTGCTATTGTCTAGGTTTTATTAAACTGGCTGGGTTGCAAACAAAGCCATGGCAATATAATGTGGATGCAATTTATTCATGAGCACATTTTTTCTTACATAAGAAAAACCATCCATTTAAAGAACACAAATGTTGCCTTATACTTTTTTAATTTTATAGTTATGTGTGTCTATTCTTATAATATGTTGAGAAATGAATTTCATTTATATTGATATTTATAAATTTCCACTTTAATAATTTAGCATTTCATCCTTTAAAATATACTTCATGTGACAAATACAAAGTTAAGCAAAAAATTCAATTGGTAGAAATTTTGCTGCCAACACTCAGTATAATTTTCATATTCTAGATATAAAAATTACTTTAAGTCCTTCAGTGCTCGGAGTGATTCCAAATGGAAGTAAGATCAGTATATGAGTATTACATTTCATTTACAGGCAGCAAGTTTGAGAAATGGTGGGTAGATTTTTCTTTATCTAAAGTTTTAACTAATGTACAGGAAAAAAAAAATCAATGCTTTTAGAGAAAATTACAAAACTTTTCAATTCTCTACTTTTAGAAACTAAAACTATTCATTAAATACAATAAGAAACATCAATTTCAATTTTATATAGCAGCAAGTTAATGAATTGAAACGAAGTGGGAGGGAGAAAGGAAAAATTTACTTGTAATGGGGAAGAGGCATAAAAATAACAGCGAGGTATGGCAAACTGAAGTGGAGAAACAGACAAGGACTCAGACACACGTATCAAGGATGGATCCTTAGGATCTGAAATTTATCACATACAGTTTTAATTATTAAGATAACCTCAAATACTTTTCAGTTTGCTGTGACTGAAGTGTGTGGACAAGATGAGATTCATATCAATGTGACCATTCAGCACTTGTTCCAAGAACAGGTGCCACAAAGGGAGGTCAGGGCTCACTTGGGATCTGAGGAAAGCTTACATGTGGGTTGAGGACTCCCTTTCTTGGTTCAGTGGAAGAACGCTGGGCTGAGATCCAATTTGCTGTAGGCCATTGGATAAGTAACTTGTGGCAGTTTTGATGAATATGAATGTTTTATTTTTGTTGTTAATGACGGTAGTAGAAATGAGAGTGTATTCACACGGCTGTAAATGTTTATAAGTCTTAAGAGGGAGAGGCACCAAGATGGTGAAATAGGGAGGGAGCTTACTGTTCTAGTCTAGGGAAAGATAGTAAAAAAAAAATGTGGAGACAGTGCAATCTCAGGGAAGAGTTAGGGAGAAATGGCAGAGGAAACTCCATGCAAATTAGGGGGAATCTTTGGATCTGCATGGAGGGTGTGAATGTGCACAACTCAGGACCCCAGCAGCCGAGAGCCTCAGCACCAGCTTTGGAGAGTGAGGTGAGACCAGACTGCAGCAAACCAAGCTACTGATGATAAAGCTGCAGGAAGAGCCTGGCATAAGTCCTGGCTTGAAGTCCTGTAGGGGGCAATGTAACTGACTACCTAGAGGGAAAAAAGGGGGAGCTTGTTTCTGTCTCCCTGACCATCTGGCACTGGTGTTCTGTAACTAGCTGCAAGTGGGCAGGAGCCATGTTGGACATATTTAATAGCTGTGCCAGCTTCTCCCTGCTCACCCAGCAACCAGCCGAGAGGAAATGCCTGATTCTAGTTGGGAGAATTGACAGGGGGCTGGGTGCTCATGACTGTGGGAAATTCGTGTACTGAGACTGTGAAAACACTGTGGCTGCATGTGAAGGTATAGGGTGTGGACTGGATCTTTGGGCAGTCACTGTGGGCAGCTCCACATGCTCAGGGCTCCCGATTCCCTGGTAAGGGTCATTGCTGTGGGATCTGTGCTCACACTGAGTACTGCGCAGATCCTTTGTGTGGTTCTTATGTCAGAGTGGATGAATAATATAACCACTGGCCTACATCCAGGCATTGTCTCCTTGGAGGAGAAGTGGTAAGCATGGAGACTATGCCAACAGAGCTGAACAAACCTCTCTTAAAAAAAAGAGAGAGATTCCACCATGCCCAATTTGGGAGTCACCTTGGACACTCTTTCACCCTGTTACACTGAACAGAGCTCCCTCTGCACACCTAACACATACCTCAGGGTATTCACTGAATGAGTAGACACTCCACTAATCCACAGAGGCATAGTTCAAAGATAAAAGCCTTCACAAGGGAAAAAGAATAAACCAACAAGTATCTCCACAAATGCCTAAAATAAATGCAGCAATTCAAGATATAAGAATATGGAAGACAACATGATACTCCCAAAGGAACACAACACTTCAATACTAGAATGTGAAAATGAAGAGATTGAAGAAATGCCAGAAATAGAATTCAAATAATTGATCATAGTATTACTTGGAAATATTCAGGAGCAAATCCATGAACTAAAGAAATCTGTCCATGACATGAAAGAAAACTTTTTCATGAAATTGAGATTTTATAGAGAAATCAAAGCAAAATGTTGGAAATGAAGAATTCAATAGAACAAAATAAAAATGTGGTAGAAAACCTTAACAATAGAATTGGTGAGGCAGAAGAAAGAATATCTGAGTTAGAAGACAAATCTCTTGAAATTTTACAGTCAGACCAAAAAGAGAAGACATTAATTAGAAAACTAAAACACAGTGGTTGGAGATTTATGGGATACTAATCAAATAACCCAACACATGGCTCTTAAGAGTT